>NC_080671.1:149869451-150009451 GCF_030247195.1 Topomyia yanbarensis
AAGTTGTAGAAAAATGTTTTTCAAGAAACATTTTCAAATTCATCAAAGTTATAGCACTATCGGTTTTCATGTTATAATTATTTTTATTCTTTAACTTAAGGTGTTTCTGAAAAAGTCAGTTTTTTAACTATAACTTTTTAAGTAGTTAGTCTATCTTAATACTCTCTATGAAGCAATTTTAGCACTTTTCATTGCGCATATTTTTGCTGAAGAATGTGAATCGATATCATTTTTCGTTATCGAGTTACGATCATTTTTTTAAATAAAAATGATAGTTTTCAATGACCTCTAACTCAGAAGGTTGCAAAAAGGAGCAGCTAAATTTGTACTCTTTCGAAAATGCATAAAAAATACTATCAAATATCTCGAAATCAACTTTTGCTTTTTTGTCCTTTGATGTCATATATAAACAACAACACCATGACTCGTGACAGTTTAATTGGTATCAATCCCATTCATGTATCGAATCGCAGTAGCCGACGACTGCTTTGATGAACGCGTGCGTGTAGTGCTTTGTATTATTAGTTCCGTTAAAATGGATAAAAGAAAATCATTCGATCTCTGGAAAGTGGCCAAAGGTGAAAATAGAAATAAAATAAAGGCTGGGTTTGAGAAAATTATGAGATCATTTGATGTGGGAGAGAATGAAAAAATTAAATCATGTAAAAGGTTTGATCAATTTTGGAAAGACAGTCATCAAATTGAGACGAAAGTGCACGATAAAAATTCGAAATATTTTGAGAAGCTGTGAACAGTTCCAAAAAAAATGCACTTCCTCCTAAACCAGCATTCACAGAAATTCGTCGCTTACTCAGAATAGAATGAAGGGTTATCCTTAATTCATTCGCTTTTTAAAGTAACATGCTCTATATTTTATACTGTTTATATAATGTTCAAAATTATAGGCCGTCCAAAAAACCATGTGCATGAATTGTGCTTGAAAAGGAAAAGGAAACTTAATCCTTGGGAAAAGAAACACGATTCAGATAACTATAGCGACGACGATGCTGATGATGTTGATGATTGTGATTATAATAATTATGATGATGTCGATTATAATAAAACAGTTATGTAGAATAGTAAAATAAATATCTGCCTGAGCCTAACGTTTTCAATATTTGTGTACATATATTTGACAAGCTCAAAAAATCATTTAAAAACTCGACTTTTTGATCTAATAAAGCAGGTGCTAAATGGCGATGACCAGGCCCTCAACCCATTCATACCCATGTTGTTTGTGGACAACAACGTTTTTAAACAGCTATAACTTTTGATTGAGGCGAGATTTGCTCACAAAAACTAGTAAGGCTCATTTATGTGATTATTGCCTTTAATTTGAGTATAACCAGTTACAAGGATCAGCTCTAGAACTGAAGTTAGTGCAATTAGTCTGATTGGATTCCGATGGAGCAGTACTGCCAGGGATAGTTTACGTTGACGACGGAAAATGATTTTTTCATATATCTTCGTTATGGTGCAATATTATTGAAAACTGATAAAACTTATCAATTTAGACTGTCGTTGGCTACGTTTTCTATGTAATTGGACTATTGTAATTATTTTAGGAGAATTGCATTGAGCATTACAAGGTAAAAATTGACGAGCTTCTAGCACTGCCATGGAAGCACCTATCTTTATGAAAATAGGCTTTTCGTGTTTCTTGACCCAACCGTTTTCAAGGAAAAATAGTTTTGAAACCCTACATGCACTAGAAAAAAGTTGGGCATGAAAGGGTTAAAAACAACCGTAAGCTGATGTCATTTGATCATAATGTTGATGTCGTAAATTTTAAATATCGCCACATTTTGATGCATGAAAAACACTATAGGATCCCCATGAAACTATCCTATCCTGCTAATATCAAAACCGACTGAGATATTGTTCACGAAGAATGAAAATATGTGGTGTATGATGTATTTTTACCAGTACTGTATGTATGGAACTTGTTTCTTGTTTTGAAAATTTCTCTCTCTTCCCATTTGGAAACCCCTTGGCAGGATACACATCTTACATAGAGGACACGCCGATTGCGTCAAGATTTCCGATTCCGGCATTACATACCAAGTGGAAATAATTCTAGTTCCGAAACAAATACTGCTACTTCAATTCTGTATTTTAGTAACAAACTGATTAACATATCCAATGGTTCTTTTGCTAATTAAAAACCAAAGAATTTCAGCATAAAAACCATTTTTATTTTCTTGCTATAATTTTCACTGGAATTCCTTTATCTGGTCGAAGCACCAAATCCGTTTTCACCCTCAACTTTCCCAGAGACTCTCCGGGAAAGATTCGGTAGTTCGAAATCAATTTGATCAGAGTAGTTTTCATCTCCAGCAGTGCGTACCGTTGGCCAATGCAGTTCCGCGATCCCGCACTGAACGGAATGTAATCATAGGGCCCTCGTTTGGATTCCGCTGCATCGGAGAACCGATCTGGATCGAAACGCTCTGGATCAGGGAATACCAAGGGGTTTCGGTGAATTACGTAGATTGGGATAAGGAAATCCTGGCCAGCTTTTATGGTTGTTCCATCTGAAAATTAATAATAGTTAGTCAACAAAAACGACAAATTGCTGAAGTTTATACTCATTTCCAAATCTTCCACCAATTTCCTCCCGATCAGAGGAACAGGAGGAAATAATCGCATTGATTCTTTAATCACGGATTCTAAGTAGCGGAATTCCTGAAGATCTTGAAAGGTGAGTTCAGTGTTAGTTGGATTTTTCCCAAGGATGGATTCAATTTCATCATATACACGATCCTGAATGTGCTGATTCAAGGCTAACTGATAAATTGTAAATGTGATTCCGCTTGTGGTGGTGTCGTGTCCCTATATGAAAAACACATAACATTACATAGCAAATATTAACAAGTTAATATTTTTTTAAAACCTCAAACATGAAGGTATCGACTTCCTCTCGAATATCCAAATCGGAAAGTGGTTTTCCTTCCACCTTAACATTCAGAAGCAAATCCAGGAAGGTCATCTTTTGCTTAGAGTAGGAATCTTCCTTGTCAATGCTGGGATCAACCTGCGTTATTTGTTCATTTTCCAGTTGCTTCCTCCGAGATTTGATGATGGAATCCGTGAATCGATGAAGTTCTTTAACGATTTGTCGTTGCTCCCAACCATTGGGATGAAATAGAGAATACAGGAGTGGGAAGCCAGATAAGACGCTAACGGTTTGTAGCAGTATTAGAACAGACATTCTGAAAGCAATAATCGTCACTTCGTTAAATCCGTTTTGTCTGATTACATGGTTACCTTTTGACACATTGGACATATTTGTTTGCAGGATCACTTTGGGCATGTACAGCAGTTCCCATCGATGTTTCTGTTTAGTATTAATTTTTTAAACAAAACAAATTTACCCAATACAAAGTAAAATTACCGCAAATGCTGTCCAAAGCCATCAGCGTAATGTAATCGTACATGTCAAATTCTTTCCCATCTAGATGTTTCTTTAAATTTTCAACCATAATATCTGTCTCCTTATTAAATACAACTACGAAGTGCTCTAGAATTTTAAAATGAAACGTCGGCGTTATTATTTTTCTTCGTTGGAACCATTTTTCCCCGCTGGAAATCAGCAATCCATCACCAAGCCATGGTTTTACAAAGTCATATATAAAAGACTTCTGGGTCTGTTTCGCCATTATTACTTTCTCCACATTCTTCGCGCTAGTCACATTGATCATGGTTAAATTCAAAATATTCCACGCGATAATATCCTGACCAAAACGTTCGTGGAAACTTACCAAGGTTTCGAAAAGTCCTACAAGAATCACAAGCCATTAGTTGAATGTCTTTAAATGCATTAAACTGCACCTGGAATATCTTTATTAAAGAATTCTCCAACATTTCCCCACAGGGGATGTGGTTTAGGTCCTGCAAAATGCTTCGCCATCTTTTTTAGTTGCTTTCTGGTGGCTAAAAAACTAACTACCAGATAAACCAACAACCCAATCACAACAGTTTCGACTAACATGGTCCCCAAATAGAACGTTCGATGCACTGCGACTAACTGGGGGAGATTTGCGGTGAACGAAAAAGTATTTGGTTCTGTTATCTACAAGCAAGTTGAGATTTATCACAAGGTGATAAGTAGACCGAAGCGGCGGCAAAATCCCGTCGAAATTATTGATATGATATAGTTCGTCGGGTTTGCAAGTCATTATGATTCTGCACCTAAATATATTCGAGTGGCTTTTGGTTCTAATCCGGGATCACACAAAATTAACCAGAAGTTTTCTCTCGTTACGACTGGCTTTGCCTATATCAGCCGGATTATAAGTTGCGGTAAACTTCAGTGATGGACAAACCAATGCATTCATCATTTTTATCTCTATAATAAACAAGAACAATTAACAAATATTTTCCTCTGTAATCGCAATCATAACATTTCGCAAAAGATTCAAAAACAAAAAAAAATCATTAGTTCAAAATCATTATAAATTACTGTTCAAATACTAGATGTGGTAAAACACACTCATAAGGGCGTATAGTGCACCATAACAACGGGGCATATTGCACCCCATCACTGGAGCACCACAACAACGGGGCAGAATGCCTGGCAAAGAAGCAAGCCTGATAATATTCTATCCCACCAAAACCCAAATGCGCATGGGAATGAAATGACTCGATACAAATGAGGTAAGAGGAAAGAGATATTCTTTAGTAGGTAGTATTTGTAAAAGTATGTACTTCCGACTACAAATACTAGAATCACGTGACGCCTATCTGGGGATTTATAGAACTGCAATTCGTCCACTTCGATCCTGATCGTGGAAGAGGCAGGTGTTTTGTACTTCGTGCAAACTTGTGTGTGAAAAGAAGGTTAAATTAAAAACTACAAGGGGCAACCCTATGGGGTTGCACGAACTGTAGACGTAGGACTATACTACTTAATGTAAAATATTTATTTTGTTAGTACATTTAGAGTAATAATAAATCAAATATGTTTTTTACGTATAGCTTAAGCACAACCAATTAACATCGAAAATTACATATTGAACCAAACTTTCTTGATTATCAGGTCATTTCATTTGTAGTAGGTAATCGAATCCGATTTAACTCATTTGAGACGATCTGAAGAAAGAAGACAGAAAACCGTGACCGAATTTATATCTGGAACTAAATTTTTATAACGCAAGATCAGCTTTTAAAAATTGTAAAAACTTTTCGATTGTGTGTGGTAAAAAACCCGGACCGGTGAAGAAAAATCAAATTTTAGATAATATATTCACATTTCATGTATAGGCCAAGCTTTCAAGTTATATTTTGCCATTGTTGTAACTTTCCTAAAAAATACACTTACAAATGTAGCGAAAGCAGTGTTCTTAATCATGTCGAAACTATAAATATAGATATATAATTTAAAAGAATCGAAAATAATTTTATATGTATATGGATTTTGATGCGTTTTTGCAACGGTTTTTCGAGTGGAAGTGTATTCATTCATAAATGGGCTTTGTAGTATGTACCTATTAGCAGATTCAAAATAGGATAGGCTGAGTGGAAATGAATCACGTGAAGTGGAAATGAATCAATGAATTGATCGAACGCGAATAATAAACTTTCTTTGTGTTTTCCATCAATCCGCGGAAATTTGTTGCTAAGAAAGTTTTTCTCTTTGCGCAACGAAAGCACAGATTGCTATCATGCAGGTTACGCACGTAACCGCCAACAAACAGAGATGCCACATTGAAATCTGTGTTTCTGTCAAGAATATATTTTTACCATCTAAGATAACTGAAACAGGAAAAAATCTATGATAAATTTCCAAAAAATCACAATATTCCCAAAAATCTGTGAAATTTTCATCAAAATGCCAAAAACCTGCCATCTGTAAAAAAGAATCTGTGATCAAAAATTGTGAAAAAAAATCTGTGATATTACAGAAAAATCTGTGAATATGGTAACCCTGCTAACAAATTAAATATACCTACACGCTTAGAAAAAATTAAAATTACATTTGACGTAAACAACATTGCGACGTATTTTGCTGTCTAATAGTAGAATTTTACATGTTTTAACATGTGAAATAAAATATTGTGTCTCTTTTGATGTAGAACTCGGTTGAATGGAGATGGAAAATTGTGAACAAAGCGCATTTTTACATGTTCTTGAATGTAAATTTAAGTTAATTTTTACGCTCCTTTTATGTGCATCTTGCAAGATGTAAATATTTTTGAGTGTGTACCTACACATTCGCCTCAAACATTGAACCAAAGCGTACAAAGAAAAATGAGTCAACGCTGATGATGATGGGTAGAGCGAAAGAGACAACTAGTACCACGACACTATGTTAACCGTGTTTGCAAATGGAGCTCGAATGTACAATAGAGTGGGACACGGTTATATGAAAGAAATAAAATTTTGCTCCGATTAACTTTTTGGGTCCCATTTAGCTCTTAGAACAACTCTGCAAATTTTGAGCTCGATCGGTGAAACTATATTTTTGCGCCCACTGTTTAAAGTTTACATGGGATTTCGCATGGGAAAATCCTCTTTTGCAAAATAATTCTTCCAAGAGTCGCCCGTTACCTCCTAAAAATAAACAGAAATCTGATTTTTATGGGAAATTTTTCAAGGAAATGAAGTCTCGAAGACCGTGAAACGATTTGATGCTTGCGAAAAAAGTTATTAAGCAAAAACCGACTGATGCTCTGAAGATTGTTGAAAATTTCAATTTTCATAGCATCACTGCTCAGCTGGACGGTACAAAATTTTTAACTTTCTCTTATTATGTACAAAAAAGCTTCAATTTATCCCTCAAAACTCTTGTGAAGTGGCCAAACAGTATAGATAATTGATTTAGACACATTTAGAGAAGATCAAAACAAAATTGTATATAACTGAACAACCAACAGCAGTGATGCTAGAAAAAATGAATATTTTATCAATCGTCAGATCATCAATCGGTTTCTGCTTAATAACTTTTTTCTTAAGTGACAAATCGTTTTATGTTCTTCGAGACTTTGTTTCTTTGTTAAATTTCCTGTGAAAGTCACATATTGATTTCTTTTTCGGAAGCAATGGGCGACTTCTGGAGGAATTGTTTTATGAAAGTTAGCTTTCCCATACAAAATTTCATGTAAACTTTAAGTAGTGAGCGCAAAAATATAGTTTCAGGGATCGAGCTAAGAGTTTGCACAGTTTTCTAAGACCCAAATGGTACCTAAAAAGTTGTTTGGAGCTGGAATCGAATTTTTGTCCCACCCTAATGTACAAGCGACTTTGTGTACGAATAATTGTGTTCGAGATTGTACATAAAAGTGTGCTGAAACGAGCACAACACAAAAGAAAGCTTAGTGATTGAACGGGCAAGCTCAGTCGCGTGTTGGACGGCACTGAGTAGCGCACCTCCACAGCCAGTGGACCGAACTTTTAACTCAGTTACACTGACTGTAAAAAAACACAGCGCTGTGATCTGCTTCGCCTGCCGTTCAACAGTCAACTGAGCTTGTCCGGCCATATCCGTTCTTTAGATAGTCGGTAATGACGTCATTCATAGAAGCGTAGCGTGCTAGGTACACAAATCTGTCGTGCCGGACTTGGGAAGCGCTCTCTTCTGTGTGTAAATGCGCGACATTTTGACAAGGTTGTACATTATTCAAATTTTTAATACCATGATATCAAAAATCTTTGGGTTTATCCATTGGAATCTATTCTTAGAAGTATTTCGGGGCGATATGCGCAAAAAATTTGAAAATTTATCGTGAGATGGCTTAATTATATGCGTTTAAAATAGGACTAATTCTCGTTACATACCGTAGATGTAGTCCTACGTCAAAAAAATCACTTTTTTGAACTATCTGCTGATTCGTTTAATTCACACAGTGAAGCGAAACAGGACGCAACGTTGTTTAACCAAACTAAGTTCTATGAGCCATCAATTACTATCTCATACCTCGTTATTCCACCACAACCATATTAAACATTGCACTGATACATACCTTTATTTTAGCTGGAGAATCCATTTATGATTAACTCCCTTTAAAAGCACTCGTCGTCAAACGCTAGGATGGGCTTAGCGTTATAATATGTTATTCAGAAATACGGTGGTACACATTATCGCCATGATGTTTCCGATACACTACCACAATCACAACAAACTTTTTGCATCCAGCACACAGGAAACATAAACTTGAAAATATATTGCAATGCAATTTTAGGTATAAACAATCAATTATGTCAAGTTATTCAACTGATTGCTGATTGCAGAGTGTTTATTTTTATCTGGACATCAGGCATTGCATTTATCACTCATATGAGTAAATGCGTGCGGATAATTTGCTACTGTGGCAATAAAAACTCACATTTTCACACGAAAAGCTGTTGGCATTCACACAACTTCTCCGGATAAATACTACGTTGTATTTCTCCGGATAAATAAAACCCTCGGAGAATGAGTGAATGAGTCTATCACGGTATCTTTTTTGCGCTCGTTGCCTTGCTGTCGCTATTCCAAAACACGAAAAAAAGTTTATCGTAGCCGCTTTTCTTGGAAATTAAGTGCATATTTTGACGCTTTTATTGATTTTCACGAAATTAAAATATTATCACCTTCTGCGGTGAGAAAGAAAAATCAAATAAATTTTATCCGGAAAATTATTCTCACGGAGAATAATTTTCCGGATGGAGACGGAGAATTTTGCGACTCATCTTATCTCGGAAAAGTTGGACATCGGATAAGCTTCTTCTCGCGTGAGTGAGTGAGAATTACAATGCCTGCTGGACATAAAATTCGTCTCGGGAAAATGCAATGTTTGTTGTGATACTGGTCATTTCCAGTTGTTGGCCTTCGTATAATTATTTCCTGTGAGTGCAATACTGGGCGCTCTTCATCTAACAGCTGATGAGGTTCAGGTTTGTTTTGATCGGTTGGAAAAAGTAGAATGATTCGTTTTACAAATCATGCATTGGCGTCCAGGATCTAGGTACAGAGCGAGAATCGACACAAATGAAATAAAAGGCATTGCATTTCAGCCAGATTGCTTTGCGATGAGGTGGAATTTGGCACGCTCACTAGATAATAATCGAATAAATGAACAGAATAGAACGTTCATTTTCATTTATGCTGAAAATAGAAACATTTCTGCTAAATAAGCATTATGTAGATATTTAAGAATCAGTACACTGATACTTTATTTTGAGAAAGGTTGTAGCTAACATAGCTTCATTCAAAAATTGTTCAAAAATAGTGCCAAAATAGGTTCAATACCCTATGATAAGTGGGAATGCTTTAAAGAGGTCTAAGTGGGGGCGACAAGACAAAATCGTGTATTGTATATTTTACAATAATTCTCCTTAGCCCCACCAAAAGACGGGGTTGGGCAGCTAACTACATACTAAATAGAAATAGAAATGATAAAAAGAATTCATCTATATTCCTCAATTAATAAAAACTAGAATATCTTCAAGATGCAAAAAATTAAGTTAAGACTTTTAAGGCATAACCAATAATAATACAGTTGGAAGGTAATGCAGTTGAAATTTTTTTTCTTTCAAATGTATACTTACGCGATACTTACCGCATTTTGCGTTTTAATTCGTTAGTATTTATTATACTCACTAACTTAAGTTTCAGTCGCTTGAAAAAACGGATAACTTTTATTCTTCCCGAACTTTTCCATATATTTTGAAACAACAATGATACTGGAATGTTGGTCACATTGGATTGAGGCATATTACTCAGATCGAGCTCTAGTTCTGTTTTTGTACAAAAAATTTGGTTAACATCATTGACCTATATGGCTTCTTCGGAATCAGACGTGGGCACAGTTATAGTAAGAGATCATGTTATCAATCCCTTTTCATCAATTGCTTATATATAACATCTTCTTCATTTACAGAAAATATTTACACCCACTCAGTTTCTCTCGTCTCATAGGCAACAGAGAAAAAGATATAATTTCACGAAAATTATTTCACCCACTGTCACCATTGCAGAAAAATTCAAATAGCTAGCAGATGCGGTGGGAAAGTGTTTTGCCATCGGGTGAGGTCGGACGGAATCTGCCGAGTGGATCATTATGCTTTGGATCCAAGAGATAAAAAGGTCAAAGTTCAACAGGGTTGGGATTGTTTAACTTTTTGTGTTGCCTTTAGTAGATATGTATAATATAATTCAGAACCCGACTGAATAGAATTCATTTGGCGGAATGATTCCGGTAGTATTTTTCATTTCCATTTTGTTTCAAAATTTAAGACAGCTTGTTTATTGTTGATTTACCATCGTGAAAGCAGACAGCAAAGTCCTAATTCAAATTATCCGACAAAAAGGCCCGGTTTCATTATTTAGGCTTTATTGATTTCGTGAATATCAAACATGCAAAAATAGAGACAGAGTAAGCTCTAAGTTTCTGTATAACCATGTCCCCCTCACTTGTGAAACATATTCGTGACTGAAATAGTTAAAGAAATATTTAAAAAGGCATACTTTAATTACAATGTTCCTCACATAAGTTCAAGTTTTTTACAAATGGTATATCGTACCCAAACCGTAACTTTCTCCAGACCGACGGATTTTCTTGTTCAGCGTCTTCTCGCTACAAGCATCACTGGCAGACCCTTATCTGGTCGCAGTACGAGATCAGTTTTCACACGCATCTGTCGCAGGGATGGGCCAGGCAGAATTTTATAGTTGAAAATCAGCTTGATCAGGGTCGTTTTCATCTCTAGCATTGCGTACCGTTGACCAATACAGTTGCGAGATCCTGCACTGAATGGGATGTAATCATATGGGCCCCGTTTAGATTCTGCGCTATCGGAGAACCGATCCGGATCGAATCGTTCTGGATCAGGGTACACCTCTGGATTCCGGTGGATCATGTATATTGGGATGAGGAAATCCTGTCCAGCTTTAACTGTGGTCCCGTCTGTTGGCGTTAGGAATATTATAAGTATACATTGAGTTGGTTGCAGACATGTTTACTTACTCATTTCTAAATCTTCCACCAATTTTCTGCCGATGAATGGAACTGGCGGAAACAACCTCATTGCCTCTTTTATCACAGTCTCGACATAGCGAAACTCCTGCAGAACTTGATAGCTGAGTTCTGTGCTTTCTGGATTGCTTCCCAGCAAAGACACAATCTCATCGTACATGCGGTCCTGAATGTGCTGGTTCAAAGCCAACAAGTAGATGGTGAACGAAATCCCACTCGTGGTCGTATCATGACCCTGCCAATGAACTTAAAAGTTTAAATAAAATATAAATAAAATTATTCCAAATCGCTTACTTCAAACATGAAAGTATCGACTTCCTCCCGGATGTCAAGGTCCGACAGAGGATCACCCTCAACATTGATGTTTAGTAACAAATCAAGAAAAGTCATTTTCCTCTTCGAGTATAAATTTTCCTCATTCATATCGAAGTCAACTTGTTTAAGTTTGTCCTGGCTTAACTGTTTCCTTCGAGATTTAATGACTGAGTCGGTAAATGCATGAAGTTGTTTGATGATTCTGCGCTGCTCATAAGCATTAGGGTGAAACAGTGTGTATAACGTAGGGAATCCGGCTAGGACACTAACTACTCGTAGAAGAACTAAAACGGACATTCTGAAAAAGAATCGGTTAAGTAGAATGGAAAAAACTAATGTTTTTAACCTTGCCTTTTAACGTTTTGGACATATTTGTGGGTTGGATCATTTTGCGCGTTAACGGAGGTACCCATCGAGGTTTCTATAATAACCGATAGTGAATTATTGTTTGATTGTTTCATAGCAATGTTGAAAATGCTCTACCACATATACTGTCCAAAGCCATCAGCGTGACATAGTTATATATATCAAACTCCTTTCCACCGGCATGCTTTTTCAGGTTTTCGACCATAATATTTGTCTCCTTGTTGAAAACCGCTACGAACTGCTCCAATACCTTGAAATGAAACGTCGGAGTGATAATTTTCCTCCGCTGGAACCACTTTTCACCACTGGAAATCAGTAATCCTTGGCCAAGCCATGGTTCAACAAACGAGTACAGTAAAGATTTTTGCGTCTGCTTGGCCATCATAACCTTTTCGACATTTTTCGCGCTGCAAACATCGATCATGCTAATATTACCCAAAGTCCACAGGATGATATCTGGCCCGTAACGCTTATGAATTTCAACGATGGTCTCGAAAATACCTAGCAGGAGAAGAAAAAACAAACAACTGATAATTACAGGAACATTTAGAATATGTTGATTGCTTTGGTAGATACAAAAATAGAACTAATCCATTAATGATTGCCCGATGACGGGAGTACCATTGATAAACAAACACACATGGATTCGAACTTTGTAACTAGATAAGATTTTCTATAATCTATTCGTAGCACTGATTAAATGCATCGATAAGTGTTTTTTTGCACATTGCTTCCCGATCAGAATGCAATAATAAAATTATAACAGAATGCAGTTTTCGTAGTTAGCTGTGTTATAAATATGGTACCGTTAATAGTTAAAATAACAGAAAATTATAATAAGTAACAGCGCGAGATATAACTTTGGTGTAGCAAGGGCGGGTCTTAAAGCAGCTTAACTCCTACCAACTAAACCAGAAAGATATTAAGCGGAATAAAATGATCTATACCTAAGTTTTAAAGCTTTTTACTTTGTATGGGTTCAAGTCACGATTTTTATATCAAAAAAAGAATTTTCACTTACGAAGATAAAATAGTTTCAGTACATGCTAATACCGTTTATAATATATCGATTTCAAAATGGTGTACAATCAAATCAGAAGTTGTTAAATTGCATGCATATGAGGAATTCCACGAAAATCCGTCCGAAAATCTTTAAAATCGTAACCTGACTATTTTAGATTCCTATGAAACATTACACGTTTTACCGGCATAGAAGACTTCCCAAGTAACAATAGAAGGTTTATAGAACGCTACAAGTCCAATCTAAGTTTTATGATTGGCTGTAATTTTCCACAATCAGTAAGATTATTTTGACTCAAGAGCAATTTTTTAAAAGGGTGTGGACATTCCTACGTGCATTAATTTCAAAAAAATTTTGATCGATTACTGAATTCTATACAGCAAAAATTTTTGAGAACGAGTTACAAGGAATGAATATTTTTATAATTTATACTATTTGCAGTAGAAAATGAAATTATCTTTTCGAATATAATTCTAAGCGCCATTTTAAATCAAAATGCTAATAACAAAAATTTTCAAAAATGTAGTAGATCTCGAAATATTTTAAATTTTGTTTTAACAACACAATTATTTTATTTTATTACGACCTTTTCAGAAGTTATTCGCGTTTCTCTTTCAACAACAATAGGTTTTTCGAAAGACCCATAACATTTCCTGTAACTTTATCTTTGACATCAAGGCGATATCGTAAACCATTTGAAAGTTTCGTGAAAATCCGAAGTCAAACAGCTCTACTTATAAAGAGCCCACCGAGAAAGCTATGGGTGAAGCGGTAAAAGTGAGAGCCTTGTGCCCAGAGGTAACCATCCAATATAAGGACCTGGATGAGATATCCTCGGAAGAAGAGCTAATTGAGGCTCTGGAAAAACAGTGCGAGCTTGGAGAAGTGCAGATGATGATCCAAATGACTTCCAATCGAAGCAGCGAACAAGGCACTTAAAATTGGGAAGATCAAAGTTGGCTGGTCGGTATGTTCATTGAGTGTCTCTCAGCGACCGGAAGTGTGCTTCGATTGTCAAGAGTCTGAAACTGCAGTGGACCTGACAGGAGCAAATTATGCAGAAGGTTCAGGGAAGAAGTCCACATTACAAAAGGCTGCCGACAGGCTTCGAGATGTCTGATCTGTGCAACCGAAACCACGTTACAGGAGGCCCAAGATTCCGGCCTTCAAACAGGCGACTGCAACGAAGTCATAGTGGAGGTAACGCAAATCAACATCAACGACTGCGATGAGAGTCATCGTGGAAGCGCTATTTCCACAGCAATAACCGACGGCCTGGCCGTCGTGGCCGAAAGCCCTGGGACCAGACGGTATCCCCAACGTGGCTCTGAAAACAGCAATACTATCAAATCCGAATATGTTTAGGACCGCGTTGCTAAAGTGCATCGACGATGGTGACTTCCCCGACATCTGGAAGCGACAAAAGCTAATGCTGTTGCCGAAGCCAGGCAAGCCCGCTGGAGATCCTTCAGCATGCCTGTTGGATACAGGCGGCGAGGTGCTTGAAAGAGTAATCCTTAGCAGGCTAACAACATACACAGAGGGAGAGAATGGACTATTCAATATGCAGTTCGGTTTCCGGTAAGGTAGATCCACCGTGGATGCCATACGAACGGTCGTGGAAACTATGGAGGCTGCGCAGAAGCGAAAGAGAAGAGGTAACCGCTACTGCGGAGTGGTTACACTAGAAGTAAAAAACGCCTTCAACAGCGCTAGTTGGGCCGCAATCGCCGATTCGCTGCACAGACTAAGAGTTCCCGACTACCTCTGTAGGATTCTGAGGAGCTACTTCCAGAACCTGCAACTAATCTACAAAGCTGACGCCGGAAAAAGAAGTGTAACCGTAACAGCGGGCGTTCCACAGGGTTCCATACTCGGCCCAACTCTTTGGAATGCTATGTACGACGGAGTGCTGAAGCTGAGCCTCACCAGGGGCGTGAAGATTGTTGGTTTTGCGGACGACGTGGTGCACCTAGTGATCGGCGAATTACTAGAGGAAATAAAAGTACTCGCAACGGAGGCGATAGATGCTGTGAAAGACTGGATGCGCGAGAAGAAGATGACGTTAGCTCACCACAAAACCGAGATGGTTTTGATCACAGTTTATAGAGAATAGTTGCGCAAAAGGTGAAGTCAAAAAAGCCTACCTATCGAGCACAATTGGAATCCAGCTCTGATAACTCTGTAGCAAAGCTGGATTCTAATTTTGCTCGATAGGTAGACTTTTTTTGGCTTCACTATATACATACTCTTTGCGTACCTTTATACTAAGGCCTTTGGTTTTGATACCCGATCAGAAACACATAACAGAAATATTTCAAAACTATATCTCGCATTGTTACTTGTTATAAATTTCTGTTATTTTAACTACTAACGAGACCTAATTTATAACACAATATGTTACAAAAATTGCGTTCTGTTATAATCTTGTTATTTCATTCTGATCGGGTAGGCAACCGAAAAGCAGTGCAGCAGGCAAGAATTTCAGTCGGAGAGTGTATCATCAACTCAAAGCGGGAAGTTAAACAACTGGGAGTGATGATAGACGACCGGCTAAGCTTCAATAGCCACATCGACTAAGCATGCGGGAGGGGCCGTTAAAGTGATCCCGGCACTATCTCGGATCATGCCCAGCAATTCGGCGATCAGCAGCAGTAAAAAGCGACTACTGGCGAGTGTCGCCACATCGGTGCTCAGATACGCAGGACCTGCTTGGTTGACGGCACTGCAGACGAGAGATGAACACATCTCGGCTGAACAGCACGTTCAGGCTGATGACCATGCGGGTGTCTAGCGCGTACCGAACGATCTCGTCAGAGGCAGCCTACGTGATAGCTGGAACGATTCCCATAAACCTTCTACTCGAAGAAGATAGCGAATGTTATAGGAATCGAGGCACGAGAGGAGTCTGTAAACGAGCCCGAGCTGACACCATAATCAAGTGGCAGCATCAGTGGGATAACGCTGTAAACGGTAGATGGACCCATCGAGTAATTCCATGTCTGTCGGTGTTGGTGAACAGTGCACACGGTGAGGTGAACTTCAACATGACGCAGTTCTTGTCTGGTCATGGCTGTTTCAAAAAGTATCTAAACAGATTCGGCCACGCGAGTTCGCCATTCTGCTTCGCATGCGGAGATGCAGAGGAAACGCCTGAGCACGTGGTCCTCGAATGCCCGCGATTCGAGCATGAGCGAAACAAAATGAGAACCATTGTCGGTGAGGACGTTAACATGGTCAATATTGTCGAAAGAATGTGTGCAGACAAAGAAGAATGGGACGCGGTGAACAGAGCAGTCGTTCAGTTCATGTCAGCGTTGCAACGAAGCTGGCGAGAGGAGCAACGACCAGCAACGTAGCGGTACACTGCCACGGGTCGTCGAGGCACCGATGAACTAGAAGTTACACTCCAACTGGAATCGTCGGACCGACCAGGGCCCTTGACAAGTCAGTCTGAGGAAGAGAGATAAAGTAGACCACCGGGCGCGACCGGAGGAGGCTAGATCCACCGCCGGGGACTAGACTGAGCGTACGTATCGTCGACGGTAGGTCGTCGGGGCACCTGAGAACCGGTAGTCATCCTCCCTCGGAATCGCAGGACTGACCTCGGCACCTAACCGACTAGCATCGAGAAAACGGTTTCGAGAGAATTTTTAACGTCGGGAAATCTCTCCGCCAGAGTAGACTAGGCCCACCGCCGGGGACTAGCTCGAGTAGTTCGGGAAGTAGCACCGGCAAATGATCGTCGGGCGCCTGGGAACTGGAAGTCACTCTGCACCCAGAATCGCAGGACCGACCTCGGCATCTGCCTGGGTAGAATAACGCGTCCGTCAACAGTTGCGGGAGACATTCTTTCGTCGGGGAACTCTCCACCGAGGTAGGCTAGGTCCACCGTCGAGGACTACGCCGAGTAGCACCGAACACGATAAACCACCAGTGCTCTCCAACCGGAATCGCTGGATCGACCATGGCATCCAACTGGTCAACGTAGAGAGGAGGGCATGCAGAATATCATGCCGTGCTGGACTAATATGGCGGTTATGAGACCAGCGAAATCTGCACGACCAGCTAGACCTGGAATCATGTGAAGTGCATTAGCACGCCTCCCCCCGAAGTAGTCATTTCAAATGGAATCCGGGGGATCAGGCAAATATAGGACTCCTTGGTGGAGTTTAGAGGAGTAGGGTTTAGAGTTATCTTCTCTGTTCAGAGTCCCTCACTCTGGCAGACGATGGACGAAATCAGTAGTACGGTCTAACTACTGATCGTTTGCTGGGTCGGCGTAAAAGCTTTACCACCAAGTAAAAAAAAAACACACCCACAGACATTTTCCGATCTCGACGAACTGAGTCGAATGGCATATGAAACTCGGCCCTCCAGGTCGGGATTAGATTGACGATTTTCAGAGTGATTGCATAACCTTTATATATGAGAGAGGCAAAAAGGATATACTATAAATATCAGGAGCATATTGGTAGCTATACCAGCACCAAATTTCTCCACATGAATCGCTCTGTACGCATCGGTTACGTCCTGCCCTACGACGGCAATATAATGTTGCGTACCTGAATGAGTTTGTCCTCCTTCACACAATGTAATTCCCGGGCCCTTGTTGCAGCACGTTGCTTTTTATTGCAGTGCTGCCTCCAGCAGATCGCTAAAATAGGTATTTTATGTCATGGGCCGACGGTATTTTAATTAACGCTAAATTAAGTAGCACTTCCTAGTTTTGCACCATTTTAAGATAAATATAAGAACGTATTTAAGCGCAAACTTCTTCTTCCTAGTAGAAACTTATCAACAAAAATGAAATATTCTTAATTGGGCTACCAATTCCCATTTAGAATTTCCAAGACGTTTAACTTCGAGAAACACAAAATATAAAGGAATGTATTGAGCTCAGGAAGTATCAGCCATTTTCCTTTCTTTCTCTAATGCTATCATACCACTAAATCGTAGCACAAAATCACTATCTTGAAACTAAAGTAGCTAATTTATGCTACAAAAACGGCCACACAATTCTAGATAGCCCAGCAGCAATTAAACACTAACCGTCATGCTGCCTCTGAAAGTATGTGAAATGTTTCTGTTGCCAAACCAAATAATACGCCTCCGATTATTATGGTCGCAATGCAATTTCCGCACCTGGTATATCCTTATTGTAGAATTCCAGCACATTCCCGAGCACAGGGTTGGGTTTCGGTCCCGCAAAATAGGCCGCCATGTGCTTCATTTCTTTCCGAGCGAGAAAGAAACTAATCACCAGGTACATCAGCAACCCCCCGAGGAGAGCTTCCATCAACATTTTTTCCAACCTTAACAATTCACTTCAGCCACAATCAGTACTACGTAAATACCACCCGCGAGTTTCGACTGTAGACTGATTGAAATGTTTTGGTTTGGGCAGTTTTAATTTCGCGAGTCTCTTTAAAGGTATCGTGTTATCGCCATACCTTTGGATTAGACGTAATAATTTAGACAGTGAGATAAGTCGATAATATTGCAACCGGTGGCGGTTGAACCCATACAATTAACAAAAGTAAACACTTGTGTTAATTGTAAGGGGTTCAAAGTACCGTGCTGATTTTTTTTGTGAGATTTGATGTGTTTAATCCTTTTTTAAACGCTTTCAACTGCTCATTTTATATGAGGTATGGACATAACAGTTAGACATCAAATTGTTTGCGTTTCGTATTAAATGTTTCGATCAAATATTTTTAAGTTCAGTACGCAAAACCTTCTTTCTTTTCTTTTTTATTCCATTCATGACTAATTTAATTAGATATCACGGAGTCTGTCAACTGCGTAACAAATCACATAAACAATATCATTTGAACGCGTTTGTATACAAACCATTGGTAACCTGAAAATCAGAAGAAGGCGCTATGGTGCGTAGTAATTCATTCAACTCCTACGCGAGTTTGGTTCTGTCTATCAATTATTTCGTATGTGTATGTATACCCACATAGTGCCGTGCCTTTGATTACGAGGGAAAATAATGTGGGTTAATTCATTTCATTTTCTACGAATTGAATCATCCAAGCAGTAGCATAACAAATGCCACTCAATACAAATTACATCTGATCTAATCAATACCAACAACATAGAGCTTGAGGGTAGCTGAAGCTACTAACCACACTAACCAAATTGCTGTGATTCTTTTCCAAACCGTCATTTTTCCGGTAGGCCGGTGGAACTGGTGAACTTGTTGTAAACGAGCTAGTCGCTTCATTATTACTTATGATAATATCTACTTAAAATCAATTGTTACAAAACTGCGTGTGATGATTCGAGAGCTGGAAGCTGGAAGCTGGAAGCTGTGAACAACAAGCAAACTAACACTAAAAATTATTACATGCCATCGGGCCCAAGTTTAAACGTTTTTCAATGGGATCATAAATCTTTATCTGGACATAGCCACTGCTTTAGAAATTTTGATTTGTTTGCCATATAATGTGATCCTTAAAATTTTCGCAAAATCTATTATATGGTAACATACTACAAAATGAATATGCCATTCGACTCAGTTCATCCAGATAGGAAAATGTTTGAGTGTGTATGTATGTGTGTGTACGTATGTGTGTATGTAGCAAAAAAATGTCACCTCTGTTTCTCAGAGACGGCTGGACCGATTTGCACAAACTTAGTATCATATGAACCGATTTGCACAAACTTAGTACAACCTTCCCATCGGTTGCTATTCATTTTTTTTTGATCGGTATTCCGGTTCCGGAGTTACCAGGTTGGAGAGTGCGGTCACACATTAAATTCCCATGTAAATTGGTTCCACCACGATGGCCAAATGATACAATACATATTAAAATGTGTGCAATATAACTTGGATTTACGGGACACTAATACCAATTGAAGTAGCTTTCACCACATAGGCTGTCGATTTGACGGTATGACGGTTTTTCATACCCACTGGAACTTGTCAAATTCCTATGTTAATTTCTTACCTATTTCTCAGCGAATTCTTGGCCGATTAAAAAAAAACTGGATTTCAAATGATAGATTTGACACTTCCATTAACTGCTATTGAAAATTATTCAGATCTGACATTTGGTTCTAGAGTTAAGGGTTGGTTAGCACGGTCACACAGGAATATCCCATATAAACCGTTACAGTCGTGATACCTCAGAGGTGTGCAAAATCTACTGAAATGGGCGTCACATTACTTCGATTCGCAGATCTAGATCACTGATGACAAATTAAAGATTCTTAGAATTTATTGTCCACTATCGACAATTCCGGAACTCCCGGGGTTCAGGGATATTCCCGATTTAAAGCCACATCGGTTATTCGGTGATGACTGCACCAATTTTTACAAACCAAGTATCAAATGAAAGGTACCTCCAATCAACCTTTATCTCCCCCTCTTCCTCTTTAGAAATTTCAGTATCTACATTGACCAATATGAAAGGTACCGGCAGTCACAGGAAAAATTTCAAAATTACTATTTGTTGTTCGACTGTGATGATTTCTGCTTTATAATTGGCTTTCTAAGGCTTGTATACATACTCAAACGACTTGGTCACATATGAAATTCCCATATAAGCCGGAACAAAAAAAAATGATTTCATAGGAGGGACAACATGAAATTTCAGTTCGGTTTCTCATCTCGCTCAGTTTAGACGTCAGAAATCGCTCCGCTGCTATAACAGGGCAAGTAATCAAATTTACCTGAGCGCCGTTTGCTCAATTTGCAAAGACAAAAATTGATTCCTTCTATCTAGTATGTGAAACGTGAACAATGAGTGACAATGCAAAGCAAGAGTATATCCCGTTGCGGGCAAACTGTGTTGCTGTTGACTACTCGAAATGTACGGTAAGACCATCAATTCGTGAAGTGGAGCAAATGTTGAAGGTGAACAATGTAGCAGAAGTTAATGCGGTGCAATTCCACCATTTACGTCATGCGGTACTGATTATGTCCAAAAACATTAGTCAAGCGAAATCATTCGCTTCCCAGAACAACATGAAACACGTCGTCGAATGTAATGACATTTTATACATATTTCCAACGTATGTAGATGTTGACAGTATTGAAATAAAGATACATGACCTGGCACCACGTACTAGTTCCTCCGCTATCAAAAAAATCATTAAACACTTTTACCGTTGTCTTCCGTTTTAATTCCACTATGATGATGTCATCATAGTGGAATTATAACGGAAGACAACGGTAAAAGTGTTTAATATAACATTCCACTAAGTCGCTCAAAACAGTGCTTTTGTTAAAGTGGAAAAAAAATCATGTCAAAATACGGAGAAGTGAATAGTGTTACGAAAGATGCTTGGAGGAACTTCTTCCCAGGACTCCCCAACGGCGTTCGTGTGGTGAGAATGCGTCTGACAAAACCTATTTCCTCTTACTTAACTTTCACATGCACATCACCTCAAGGTGTTGAATATTCTCAACGAACACTAATCACGTACCCAATATCCCATGTCAATATTGCGATCAGCCGCTACTTCACGGGAAACCTTGCGCAGAGATTGCTAAGGAAATTCAGCGTGATACGACAAAAGCTAGTATACAGTCGTCGTATGATAAACGAACTGCCATTACCAAAATCGAAGTATCAACGATTACAGCAAATGTTTACAACATCCCCAATAAGGAATCAAATACGTATAATGAAGGATTTACAATAGCGACTCGTAAGCACAAACAACAAATAAGAACATCCGACCGTGAGCTACATGAATGCAGTACCGATGACGACATGGACAAAAAACAAAATCGCGAGAGAAGACGGACCGAATGACCCTCAAGGTGCGGCAGACAACGCACCTAATATTTCACCACCAAGGAAGAGAATCTCAACACGTAGCAGTAAGATATGTCAACAAGACCCGACGAGCAGGCTGTAACGATATGTTTTGCTATTTTTATTTGTACATATTGTAAAAACACAAAAGATCCACGGCTCAGTTGTGCTAGCACATTGAGCCGTGTCAAATATATTTAAAAAACCGATTTAATCCACCTAGCAGTGAGGTAAGATAAAACTACGGAAACTGTCATATACGAAGAAGAGTTTTTCCGTGTACTGTGAAGAGATACCGAAACAATAAAGGTTTCGGTACAAACGTAACATCCGTACGCTAATGCTGATGCTGTCCATTACACTGCAAGTTTTCATAACATCATGGCTATCCATTATTACTCTTTATTGTTCAATATTTGGATATAATAGTATTGATAATACATCTAACAAACTTGAAATGGGCTTGAATCAAAACAGTTCACTTAAATGAAGAAGGCATTAAGATCATTCATGGAAAAAATATAAAACAAATTCTACACTTGTAAGAAATCAATATCTCGCTTGGTGTTTTTCATTTTGCTGTCTCTCGAAGGTATGCAATTTTATACATCAAAGCTTCTAACCCACAAAACGAGCATAAGATTGAAATCTCTACAATAAAGAAAACCTTGCGATTACTTTTATATTTTTGTGAATTATGCCTATCGTTCATTATGCCTAACGTCCATTATGCCTCTCGTACTTATACTAAACGTATGTATGCGTAACGTATATATGCCTAACGTAGCGAACCCGTTATAAGACTAATAGAATAAATTGACTCAAACTAACAAATTAAATGAAATAAATAAAAGAATGACTGAACATGAAATGAATAAAATTAAGGATAAAAACAAATAAATCAAATGAATCAATTTGATTAAGTCCTATGCAAACTAATGAATGATTTAATGAATCCAGTAAATATAATGAATGAAATGAACGAAATGGATCAAATGAACAAAATGAATAAAATAAAAAAATATATGAAATGAATAAATAAAACAAACGAATCAAATAAACAAACTGATCTGAATTGATGAAATGAATAAAAAGAAGAAAATGAGCAGAATAAAATGTATTGATTTAAATGAAAAATTAAAGATGTTAAAAGGTTATAAATTAATAGAAAAAATAAATAAATTGTGTTTAATAAATTATTTGGATGAAGCGAATAAAACTGAAAAAATAGTCAGATTATTAAAATGAAGAAACTGAACAAAATGTATGAACTGGAAAAAATGAATAGAATGCATAGAATGAAAACAGTGAATAAAATAAATTAAATGAATTATATGAGTAAAATGCTCGAAAAGAATAAACTGATCAGAGTGAATCCAAAGAAAGAAACGAATAAAATAGATAAAATGAACACAGATGAACAAAATGAATAAAAAGATCCTGAATGAAATAATTAATTAAAATGCAATGATCATATATTTAAAGTTAAAAAACATGTTTTTATAATGAAAATGAATAAACCGTATTATACGAATTTGAGAACCATTGCATCAGAAAGTTATGAAATGGTTTTGAAAATCCCAGCTTCTGAGAAAAGGCTAATTAATATACAATGGACTTTCTATGGCTTTCAAGCCCCTTGAACAGAGAGCGACAAAGGGAGAATGCGATGAAAAAGGCAAGTAGATATTTCAAAGTTTTCATTTGCATTAAAATCAATAGTGTGAAGTGTCTAGGCTATGTCGATAGCATAAAGGCGTGCATTCTGTTGATTATTGTGCAGTCTCTTTCCAGTCATCCTTATAGCTTGCATATTGTTTCGTTCGGAATTTTCGTTCAGGAAATAGGTATAAATAACCCTAGTAACAATTGAGGTTTTGTGGCATTCTTGACGTCGATCTTAAAACTTAGTTTGCACTTGTAGTATGCTATAAAACTTAAATTGTTACTTGGGAAGTCCTATACAAACACATACTGTGAAAAAGAAATGGTTCAAGCTATCAGGATGACAAAAAGAGCTAAATTTTCGCTAGAGTTTAGGGATTCAAAAATACGGTTGCTTTCGGTGATGCCACGAGTATAAGTAGGTTTTTGAGAAATAGTTGATTCATTATAGAGGTAATTCACAAAATATTTTCAAAATCGAGTTTCACTAAGCACGTAGATGTGTTTTCATACCCTGAGATTCAAAATCGGTTTAGTTTTGCCCCTAAAATACCAGTAAACCAATACTCTGTATAAAACAGTCTCCTTTTTAATTAGTGAAAATTGCTAAGCGGGAAATAAAATTACAAAATGTTTAATATCTCCGCCACTCGTGAGTGTGAGGCACAAATCTCCGATCAACATGGGGAACGTGCCATTTGAGCCAGCCGCTACGCTACTGAGCGGAATTTGACAATCTATGACTTGTTAGAAAAGTATTTTTACAAGCTTTCTATTTATGTGCATGTTGCATTGCTTTGTTTGAAAATTATTTGCCAAAAACTGTTTTGACAAGATCACCCATATCTCAGAAAGTAAACAACATATCAAAAATCTAAAATAATAGTGTCAAATGGCAACGTTAGGCCTTTCATTTGAAACTAGTTTCATTGAGATCGGTTCAGCCATTGCTGAGATAATTAAATGACATTTTGTACATACATACATACACACATACAGACATTGTCTCTATTTGTCGAGCTGAGTCGATTGGTACATGAGACTCGGTCCTCCAGGCCTCGGAAAAAGTTTTCAAAGTTTGAGCGAATCCTATACATTTCTTTTGTAAGAAATGTAAAAACATGAAATTTAAGAAATCGAATTTGTATTTTTGAAGCCAAATGTCTTTCAAATGCATGAAGAGATTTGATGCTAACTCAAAAAAAAATATGGACGAAAAAGGACTTTTGTGACTGGTTTTGCACCTTAAAAACATATAGAGAAAGTCTATCGACTCAATTCGTCGAGATCTGTTTGTATGTGTGGACTGGTGTGAGTATGTTTGTTAGTATGTATGTGTCAAAAAACGCAACCTTTTTTCAGAGACAGCTGAGCCGATATGAACAATATTATATTTAAATAAAAAGTGAAGCATCGTCATAAGACGCTATTGAATTTCATTTGGATTGGAGCTCTGGTTCCGGAGTACTATAATCAAAATAAAAAAAAACTTGCAAACTTCTAAGTTAATATCCCATCTATTTTTCAGTGAATTCTTTACCGATTGTTACAAACTTGATTTCAAATAAAAGAACCGCCCACTTCCATTAACTGCTATAGACTTTAGGTTGATTAGTGCGATCACACAGGAATTTCCCATACAAACCGTTACAATCGTAATACCTCAGAGGTTAAAAATCGACTAAAATGGACACCCATCCGCCTCTCCCTTCAACCACCCTCACACCCGCATTCCATTCAACCACCCCGCATACTGAAATAAGATGAAGGATTTCTGACGCATTCCCCACTCTTACTCAAATTTCCAAAAAAATCCGCGCAGAATGTGTTTTTTACGCTGAACCCCTTACCCACCCACCTCCTCCCCCTTCCCTTAAAATCAACATTCTACAATACGTTAACGTAAAAACCTCATTTATGTAGCGTTGACATTAGTGCTGGTTGCCATCTGCTGATGCCAGCATGCTGGCACCCAGCATGCTACCAGCATAATGTAAACGCATGCCATCTGCTGGTGCCAGCTGCTGGCATTAATGAAAATCAATATTGATGGTCGAATTTGGTTTCAAAAGATCTTGAGTTTGAAACTAATGTAAAATTCATACTAATTTAAAATTTCTCAACGAATTGAAAATTTTCGGGAGGGGTCCGGACCACCAGGACCCTCCCGCTAAATCCGTCACTGTCGAATTTAATCCGTAATACCCTGCACTACATTGTTTGCTCTGCTGAGCTCAATAACCTATGCATTACTATTATTAGCAATAATCAAATACCATAATTACCATAGCTATATCGCTATGACAAAAATAGTTTTTATTACGATTTCTAGAAGTTGTCAAGGTGCTTAAAACCTATATGCAAAGAGATTGAGGAGAGAAAATATCTTCCTACGACATTTACCATTCAAAAGGATAGAAAACAGATCTAAACGATCCTACGCCTGATGAAAGTGCAATCAGTAAACGGACACCAGCAAAAGATGAATCCGATCAGCCGGTATTATTTTCCATTAACGACCCGGCAGATTGTAAACCGATGCGCAACGATTCCTGATCCCTTGCTAAATGATGCTGATGGGAATATATTGCCTCCTGACCCGTTGGATGTTTCCATAATATACATAAACAAACAAACAAACATCGATGGAGGAGTGTCCGTGGAAGGCAACCGATAGCGACGTACAGGCAAGGCACCATGCCAGGACGACAAACTACGCAGTAGCATTTTGCGACGCATTCACAATCCGCTCCGTGCAAATTGGCACAACCGAACGGAATGGCAGGGCAGTGATGCCATTCGGTTAATTTTAATCAGAATAAGCGATCGATGGTGATGTATGATTGTTTTGAATTTGGAAAAATATCTAGCGATCTACCCGTTTTCGTGATATCAGTTCAACTCAACTGGAATAAATGTTGTTGACGCTATTCGCAAGTCATTATTTAGATCAATTAAAGTTTTTCACACCTAGGGTGATAAAGACACATTCCACGCACATGTATCGCTTACCTCATGAAAATAAATCTGCTAATATAAGTAAAAGTTGTTCTGCAATATGTTGGTATAGGTTTTAGGCTCCTAAATCATAGATATCTATAGGGCCACCCCTCCGGGTTTGACCCGGAGACTCCGGTTTTCGGGAGCGAGCTCCGGGTTTTATATCAATATCTCCGGGTTTGGTGGGAAGAAGTATAGGTTCATATTTTTTGAATTAATTGATTCTTTACAAAATATTTAAAAAGTCTAAATTAACTAGTACTCTTGTTCAGATTTATTTTTCCCGATTAACCCTTCGTTTCAAGGTGGCGAAGAGTTCACCAAATATTGCTAATTTCTTTCATAGAGCAATGAAAATGAAAAACAAATAAAATTTACTACAAATTAACCTTCCGGAAGTCGCGCTAGTGCACTGACTGCACGTTGCTCTGAAAATCTAGCGAAATCGTCTTAGGGGACCAGCGGCTGCTCGTTCGGTAAGCCATATGCGCGACTTCCGGAGGGTTAAGGAAAGTAATATTTCGCTATGTGCTACAATTGAAATTAGAGGTGTGCGCCGCCGCGCCACGCCGCCGCCGCCGATGATTTTGACACGCCGCCGATTTCAGGAAAAAATGGTCAGCGCGCCGATTGCCTTTTTTGTGCTGCGCCGCCGATCATATTTAAACTCGCGCCGAGTCCATATTTGACCTGAATGTGTATTGAGTGAAAGAATTTTGGTTTATTTTGCGATAATCTTTTTGGTTGTAATAGTTTTGTCTGATTCTTACCATTCCCAACAAACATTTCGTGGTTTTATAAACGTTTTAACAGTTGCTTTATTCAGCTCTAGCTGAACATTGGAAGTATACGTGTAATCATATATCGTTTATTCCACCCTTAAACATCCGGGATTTGGAGAATTTATTCAGCTGGTCTGATTAAGACACATGAAAGAACAATTCTTCAGCACGTATACAGCCTGAAGAAAACCATAGTTCAGCTTTATCAATAAACCTTTTCGTTACCGCTATTCAGCTGAGAGAATTATCATAGGAAAATTGTTAAAAAAGACATTCATTTCAAGTTACACACGCCATCAATCTCTTTGGAAGCCATATTCTTTTATTAGTGTTACGTTACAGTTAGAGAAAAATTGTATTACCTTGTTGGATATCATATCACGTACCTGGATCCGAACCAGCAACCTGTTGAATACTAAGCACTTACCTTACTGTCTGCACCAATCTTGCATACGTTGAATGCTTAAGAGTTCACCGATGTACCGACAAGTCTAGGCTGCTGAATAGAGTCTGTACAAAGGCTACAGTAGCCTTCTATAGATTTAAGTGAACCTAGTTGACTTGGGTTCGAATCCCAACCTACGATAATATTTTTATTTCATTTTTTTTATTTAATAAGTTTTAGAACATTCGGGAATTTTAAATTAGATAATTTATTTATTTCAAAAATGATGATTATAGTCGTTTTTGTTTCCAAGGTGAGGATTTATGGTTGTCACAAAATATTTAGATAAGTAAAAATGGGTGTTATATGAAAGTGGTGGTAACTGAATGATGGATTGAAGTCATTTATAATTCTAAGGTGGCAATCTCCTCAATTTATTTACCACTCCCTGCCAAATGATTTTCTTTCCATTGTGATTTTTTTGGTAAGCGGAAGTCGCTGTTCGAATTCAATAGTTTATTTATTTATATCAATTAAGTCCGCCAGCGTGAATAATCATTTCATTGTACCTTTGTTTGCAAGTCGATGGATAGAAAAAAATCATGGTAACAATGCTGGTGTCTAAAATTTATAGCAACATTGGAACAAAAAGTTTCTATTGTGTTCAATATTAGTATATTCATGTTTCACAAGTAAACAGACCGTTTCGAATTAAAAGGTAAATTTACATAAACGAGGGCGCGAGTGATTTGGTAAGCTTGTACATTGAAAAACTGTAAATCATGTATTTCTCGTGGTGAAAACTCAGTAGATATAAAAAAAACTAAATAAACTTTCTTTATTTCTTTATTCATTTATTGATCTATTGCTCCTTAACTGTAATATATGCAAAACATCTCAATTGGAATATACCGAAATAATAAAAAAAATCCTTCACATAATAGTAAAAAAAATATTGTGTGTGTATTGGGACTCGAACCCAGGTCGGTTGCCATTCCTCATGATTTGCTAATCGCGCCAATTTTTGTAGTAGTTACAATTACCTTTGTTAAACACATAATTCAGCTGAAAGTCAAAGGTGGTATAACGGTAAATGCAAAGGTAGAAACAACCTCTTGAAGACATGTAGTGCAGCTTAATGATTAAAGGTAATACTTTTGGTAACAGCATCGTTTATTCAACTCGCAATTCAGTCTAATTAAGATGGTTGAATAAAAGCTTTAATATTGTCGCTATTACATTTATTAGCAATATAGTTCAGCCTAGTTGGAACTGGCGAATACTGGATTTTAAATAGGCTGAATAAACTGTTAATGTTTAAATAGTTCAGCGAAAGTTTTATTCAGCTTACATAACCTTTAATCTGCTTTAAATCAACACGTAGTCTTATAGTTCAGCTCCTAATGTTGGTTGGGTTGCCAATCTTGAGGCAGGATATTGTAGTCCATATGGAAACAAAGCTGCTTTCGAACCGCACGGCAATTCAGCAAGAAATTAAACTGTCACCGTGTCTGCGAGCGGGTTGCTTATGAACTGTGAATTTATATAGTGTTCCGCTGTTTAAAGACTGGACAAGCGAATATCAGCCGAATAGGTCGGTAAAAGGTATTGAGATATTCAGAAGTTAAGCAATATACTTGTTCTAAGCATTTCTTGTTTTACTAATCAATCAATCGATATGATAATAAAATAGCCTGGACAATACTTTTGCTGACTTCCTACTCGCATAGTCATCCGGATCGCAGCAATCAACCGTCAGTCTGTGGAAACCATAATACTCCCTACTGTCGAGTTCTCAGTAGTTAAAGACACAAGTTACTCAGTGCAAGAAAATATTCGGCTCATGCGGAATTAGATAGCATATCGATCGAATGATGTCACTTTTTCATGGTTAGAAACAGTTAAAACTTAATGAACCGACATATAAGCCAGTACAATTGTTTCTACAAAATCTGTGTAAATATTTAAATAAAAATACGTTGTAAATTACCATCGCACGCGTGAATCACAATTCTACTCAAATTTGCACGCAAGCAAAGCTCGTATAGCGTCATGCCTTCGATATAGTAATTCAAGCCGTATGACTTTTAACTATTAACCTTGGTCTGATAGTTCAGAGGGTAAGGCGTTGGTGTCGTATAAGCCACCCGTCGCATAAGCCAGCCCCCGCCAGGAAGGATTCTTAGTAGTCAGTAGTCTCGTAACACTAGCCATGCAGTAGCACTGCACATTCCTAAAACCTGGCTGCAAAGTCTACCGAAATGAAACTTGGAACGAAAAACTAGTGCTAGACATACTTCTGTCAACATAATGGAAGGTTTTCTGTACGTTTACAACTGGTTCTCTCTAGAAAAATCCGCATTTCAATTTTCTTATCCTTTGTTTCTCTTTTCCTTTAATTTACCGAAAAAGTCTACAAAATCGATACAGTAGAACTTTGCCGCAATCGAAACTACCATACCATATTGGCCTATTGTTCGAAAGTGATTCGATGTTCAACCTGTATTGGAAGCCGCACCATTTTGTAATTTTATCATGCTAAGGATTTTTTCCAACGATATACGTGGGCAAAATATTGAGTGCGGTGTATCAAACGATCAGAGTGGCCCAGAAAACGTCCCGTTGATTTCTATTTCAATATTTCAGCAAAAAACATTATTGGTTATCCGCAGAATCTCGTGCTCGTGATTTTCTATTGAGAGTGGAGACCTTCTTTAGCGGTGGGGATACAGTTGACTGCTTGTCTGCTGTATCTTTGGGATTATTTGCTTCTCTCATGTCTGACGTCCAGGTCTTCATAGTTAAAGCTGTATTGGTGCCGACGGTCGGATGTTGTATCTTGCTTCTTGCACTTGCGCGTGAGCAACGTCGCCTTTTTATCCTCACCGATAGTGCTAACAGTTGATTTTGGGGTGCTGGATGCTGTTTAGCAGTTGTCATTATGTCCTGAACAACTGTTACAAATTTGGGAACCGTTTGTAGGTATTTGTATAGAGATCACTGTTCAAATAGGTATATCGTCGATGAGTCGGCAATTCGCTGAGATACATTCTCGTTTGTATATGTATCTTTGTATTGCGCAAGGATTGTTCACGATGTGGCGTCTGATGTTAATACATGCGCGTAGGAATTTGCATGTTATGGGGACAAAGCGTGGTTTATTTAATAGTTCCGTGATTTTTAGTTGAATAATCGATCCGCATTCTCAGCATAAAGAAATTTCTCCAAGTATCAGGTTAATAAATTCTATTTCACTTCACTCGGTTGTATAGGTCTGGCTCAGGCAGAAGTATAAATTAGACTGAAGACCAGGTATTGTTATTTTATCTCAGAGGAATATTTATTAAAATGAATGGCATAAAACTTTGCATGCTTTCTGAAACTGTGTTAGCATCGATATTCGGAACAGTTGGCATTGCAAGTATTAGGAGCGGTTGTTTAAATTAATCTTTAGTAATCGCAATTTTGGATATTTACTTTTATTTTTTTCCATTTTCTCAAATAAAATTAAATCCCGGTTAAAAAACAGTGTTATGCTTAAAGCTGATGACACCGCTACGTCATCAATATTTGGTTTAATTTTGACACACGCAGACACAATAGTCAACATAGCAAGATGATTGAGAAAATTACTACTTTCCATCCATATAAAAAAATATCCCACGCCGCTTTGCGCCGCCGCCGCCGCCGATGATTTTAGCAAACGGCGTCACGCCGATACGCCGCCGCCGCCGGCCCAAATCACACCTACGCCGCCGATTACGACATTTTTCATCGGCGCACACCTCTAATTGAAATGTTGCATTCCACTAAGTCGCTTAAAATAGTGCAAAAAATTTATTTTACTGCAATTTTACCAAATCATTTCACTCTTAGTGGTGCTTATCACTAGCTGCACTAAGGTCTCTCAGATTTGTTCTAATCAAACTGACTAGGTCAACATCAAACGAGCTCTTGCGGTGTTGTTGCTACTCCAGGAGCGATCCTTAACTGGGCTAGGGAGGTGAGTTTTGCCCCTCTGTTGCGAAATTAAAATTTGTTGGTGACGAATAACCGACACCACATAGTGTGTTGTCACAGCTCTGCCTCTTTTGCTCTCCTTCTCCTGTTAGTTGTGGAGAATAGAAATTCTGGTTCGACCTCCACAGTGAGAGTAGCTGGTGCTTTTGTATTCTTGGCACTTAGTCGGGAAAGTGAAATACTACACCACATTAAACCGATAAAACCGTTCTCAAGCGTGAAAAATTTACAGTTTTACTTTAACGTGGTAATAAAAAGCGAATAAAGTGCTCTAAAATGCCTAGCAATCGCTTTGATTCCAATTTCTGTCTCGTTCCACTCAAAATCCACCACTCCCCAGATCAGTGAAAATCTCCGGGTCAAAGCCTCTCCAGAGGTGGCAACCCTAGATATCTAAAAAAATTTTAAAAGAATTTTATGACGGTTGTCAATGAAAAGCAGTAACGCATTTACGACTCGTTTTTAATAAAATTAATCTCTAGTAATCTTAAATGCCATTCTATTGTTTACATATTGTACAAAGATTTCATCTTTGGACGCAGATTTATTGAGTGAATGGATCGCCGTATATAAGGGGGCAAATATTGACCATTTTTGCGTTGTCTCCTAACGCAAAAATCATGTTTTTTTTCAGTTTTTCACGAAAGCGAAGCACGCTTTCTATTTTTTTCAGAAGCTATTAGTACTCATCAATACTTTTCTAAAAATGTGCTATTTGTATATAAAAAGCTTTGAAATCGTTCTCTCACAGGGGTGCACTGAAGTGTTGTCCCCTAACGCTTTCCGTTACAGTACAGTAAATCCTTCTGCAGAGTTACTTAGAAAGCATACAGAACAGAATATAGACACAAAAGATGTAAGCAACCTATTTCAGCAATAGCGCAGCCGTGCAGTGGTATGAAGGGCCTAAGGGGCGGAGAGAGGGGAGGGGAGGGTATGCCATTAAGAGGGAGGCCTACCTTATAATAACGAAAAATAATCGAGTTTTTTATTACATCTATCAATAGATAAACTATCTAAGGATAAATCAACAATTCCAGAACAAAGTGCGAAGTGATTTCAAAAATGTAGAGCGCACGGACGAATTTGGTCACAGGGAATGACACTCACTTGTACTCCTTTAATATTCTTTGACGGGATAATTATTGACCATTTGGAACACACCACGGATTGTCTTTTCGGAATTGATTTTCTTCAACATGAACCAAACATCGTAGTTTAACGCAGTTTTTTACTGTTTTTATAGCACGTTAAAGTCAAAATTTTATCCTGAGGATTCGCATTTCTCCGAATTCGCAAATAAACGATACAATTTAACGAAATTCTATCTATCATTCTATCATTTAGGTAATTTGATGACAAGCCGACCTGCTGACCCATAAGACCGCAGGTGTGTGAAATCTTTTAACGATTTTTTTTGTACTGTAATATATCTAAATTTTCAAAAAGCTCGGTCTTTTCCTTCTTTTCCAAAAATCGCGTAAAACGGCCACATTTTGATTAATTTCCGCTATCATCACTATTAAGTGTCGTCTTGCAGATCTATGAGTAGAAACTGTTGTACAAACGCCAAAGGTTGAACTGGAAGGGCGATATTCTCCTTCGAAATGTTTACTTCAACCGTTTGACAGCCTTACCTTTGTTGAGTTGCTTCAGAGTCAAAATTGTTTATTTTTAACGCAGCAAGAAAATAATTATTGAACCACCCTAATAACGTTTCTTTGATCTGCCCTAATCAACAGTCAATTTTATTTTCAAGATTTTATAATGTCAAAAAACAAAGTGAGCGCATCAAAATTACTTGAAAAAAAAAACTTATTTGGTCAACAACGATAAAAAATTTGGTGAGTCACCCTAATAAACAGTTAATTTTATTTCATATACTTTCCGATATCAATAATGTATTCAATTTACCAAAACTACTTGAAACCACCTTTTTCTAACCATTAGAAAGTGGTGATTGTGGTCTTCAATCTCTTCTATACCGGGCCACACTATGGTATGCGGTGTGTCCTCTTCTCAATCTATATTAATTTGATTTCTAAATATCATTTGTCAAATACACATGAAGGTGAAACTACAAATACATCTAGTTTGGTATTTCAAATAAAGGTTTGAGTTATTTCCAAGTTTAGAGGTAATATACATCGCTTTGTTTGAGCTTTAACAAACAGAAACAGTCGCGTTAGGGGACAACACTTCATGTGCGACCGTTTGTGTTCATTTTGGTGTTGTCCCCTAACGCAGCGTTTGCATCGGTCGTGAAAAAATTTTCATAAAACTCAAAAATCTAAGTATACAGTATTATTCTGTGACTATCGTTGATCGAATTCCTAGAACAAATTGATGCTCTAAATTTTGAGATAGAGCAGGTTTTTAGATAAATACAAGTCTAGGTTGAAAAATCAATATTTTGCTCTGTTGTCCCCTAACGCGACATTTTCACCTCTCAGAATGAAAGGACAACCTGAAAAACAACGAACCCGTAACATTAACGTTGTGTTAAGAATGTAAAAGCCTTCAATTTAGTATTTTGAGCGTTCATCGTAGGATTTTTCAAACCACGAGCTGTTAACAGTTGCATGATGCGTGCAAACGTTGTCCCCTGACGCTGGAAAGTGTCTAAAGGTCTTTCGATCATATTAGGGAAGGTATACACTTTCATTATGAAGTCTGCCTTCCAAGGATGGCGGAATAAGCTCAAAATGCCATACTGAGACAAAGCAGCTCTGAGATTGTTTGTGCAACTAGTGGTTTAGTGCTCTAATTCTCAAAATAGACGTCATTCCAATACAACATATATAGGGTTACCAACAATTCTTATATTAAAGGACCATTTCCTTAATTTCGATGATTTGAAACATTTTATTCGTCATTTTAGTTGATCACTTCCTTGTAGTATTTTTGATTTGCTATGTTCAGATCAATGATTCAAAAGCATTGATTAAGTTTATTGGTTGAAGTAATGTTTTAAACTAAAACTTGTTTCGTGTTTCTTATCTCTTACAATTCATATTTTTGCTCCATTTAAACGACTTAAAGTGCATGAAATTTTGTTTGTCAACCACTTCAAACTATTTCACCTTATCAAGAAAGTCAAAGAGGCAGAATTCTTGCAGTTGGGTTTATTCACCAATTGGTGATATGGTAATGGGATGATGTTAAATGCTTCCAAGTGTTCGGTTATATCTTTTACTCGCAAAGACTCGAAATTAAATATTTGGAACTCTTCTTAGATTCCTAACAAAACATCAAGCACTACTTTGAATACACAATTTCTAAGGTCTCTAAGCTACTAGGATTCATTTTTAGAGTCACTACGAACTTTACCAATATACATTGTTCAAAAGCGTTCTATTGTTCTTTGGTCCGTTCTATACTCAAATACGGCAATGTAGTCTGGGCACCTTATAACCAAAATGATATTCAACGCATCGAAGCTATTCAGCGCACTTCATCGACATCCATAAAGGGAGCCACTGAACCTACCGAGTTGCATGGATCGCTGTAAGTTTATTACCTCGATCTCCAGTCTGCACGCCGGGTTGATTCGAAAGCAGGTTTTATTTCCGATTTACTGCAGTCGAATCGACAGCCATTGAACTTCTAAAACTTTTGAACATCGACATTCGTCGTCGTAGAAAAAATTATGATTATAACGGGCCTTTCGTCAGTATGCTTTTCAACTGCTGTTCCAATATCTTCGACATTCATTTGTCCCGTAATACTGCCAAGAAACCGTTTCTGAGCTCATTATTCTGGTTGCAGTTGAAAATCGAAATATTGAACTTGCGCCTTTCGCTTTTTTTCCTATTTTCAGAGTGGGCAACTAATGCGCATCTTGTGTACATGTTAGAGAATCAACTTGCGCATCATCTACACCAGTTGCGCTTTAGTTGCGTGCGCTGAAAATAGGAGAAAACCGAAAGGCGCAAGTTCACTATTTCGATGTTCAACTGCAACCAGAATATCTTGTTACCTGTAGTCTAGTAGTAGTTCCTAGTTATTAAGATTATGTTGTTAGTTTCAATTGCAGCTATAAGTGTCGAATTTGATATGTTTTGATATAAAAGATTGGGTTTTATAACTACTGGAGAGAGAAGTAAAATAACATTCAGTTCCAGCGGATTTTTCCCTGCTCCCAAATAAACAAAAATTATCTTCGACAAATTTCTTAGTCAGTTCATGTACTATACTTCAAGAAATAAAATGTATACTTGAGCTTGAGCTTGTGCGACCACCCCTGGCTACTACTCTGTTATCGATCTGAACTAGCTGAAGTTGCACAGGGACTCCTGCAACTCCTGGTAATCCTAAAGTGTTTATAGGTCAACACCGGCGCCGGCCAGGCCCGAACGTAGATCGCGGAAGGAGAGGGAAGATATATTAATTCGATACTTACTTTTGGAAGAGGATTTTTGTTAGTAAGTATAGGGATCAGTTTAATTTCGCTTGGAAGCCAAAGACCGACCACCAGAGAGGTGGTTCCCCTATCTGGACTAGACATCGATCCATGAACTCATAAACCAGTGACCAACGGCTGTACTTCCCTTCCTCAGAATAATCTCAACGACCTCGGCTGGGATGGAAGCCAGACCAACTGGGATGGGTGGCGTCACGTTTACCACTCAACCACCGGCGCCGTCATACTTCAAGCAATAAGTTGTGTACTCCAAGAAAAACTTTAGTTTTTGAAAATGGAAATGTAACAGGTAGGTTTCCTCGTACTATTCCCAAGTAGCAATGGAAGTTTTATAGCACGCTACAAGTGCAACCTAAGTTTTATGAGTCGCTAGAAAACTAACAGAAAACCTCAATTGTTTTTAGGGATTATCCATATAAATTTCAAATGTAATGCGGGATGCCACGCTATTACTAAACGACTGCATATTTCAAAAAGTTCTTTGGAGCCCCAGACTAACAAAAACATCGCTGCCTTGAAAACAAAACAATTTAGCGAGTCTTTTCTAAAAAACACTTCACAAATCACATTTTACTCAAAGTTGAGTACAATTTGTTAGTCTCGGTTAAGACGCAAAAATGCCCTTGTTTTCCTCTCAGCCCATTTGGTAACCCTAACATATAAATTATAGTTTTTTCAAGATATTTTCAACTTCCAATTAATCAGGCAAAAGCTCCATTGCACTTGGCATCACTTTCACTAATTGCATCACTCCAATGTAGATATAGATACATACCTTGAACAGATCAGTCTTGCGTCAGGTTACTACAGGGGGTAACGCATCTAAAAATAGAATGCCTGCGACTCGTTCCACTACTGGCTACAGACTGTAGCGGAAACGACAAGCAATTCGATGTCCCATCATCATTGTCGTTGCGCAATATTCCACTATCAAGAGCTTTTTATTCCGAGAATAAGACGACCTAGGGTTCGTCGCGGTGCGGATGTGGGCGGTAAATGGATTGACCGCACCGCAACCGCAAAAAAATAATAAAACCGCACCGCTTACCGCAACCGCACTTTATTTACCGCACCGCACCGCGCGGTAATGCGGTAAATGCGGGAAATTTTTTATATTTAAAAAAAATAGTGTTAGAAAATTGTTCATTTGTATAACAATATATAATAAAATGTTATTTTTATTCAGACGAAATTTAACTTCAAGAGACTCCTCAGAATGTAATGTTTATGAAAAAATCAACTTTTGCATTTTCTATTAATGAAATTCCGTTCATTTTAAGGTAAACATTATACATTCAAAAACGTTCTACTGCAGTAATAGGAAAACTTTTATTTTAGCAACCCTTCAGTTAATTGAAAAAGGGGAATAAAAATGTAATAAGAAATGAAGTTGCATATTTTTTTCTTTAAATTTTCTTATTTTCAATGCTTTTGACATATGAAAATAAAATGGATGATTTTCGCATTTACGTAGTAAAACCACCTTTCATTCTCAAAGGAATTTCACCAACAAAAATTTAACCCTTAAATGCGCAATGTTGTTTTAAAACAACATTGCGAAAACCATCTCAAAATTATCGTAGTAACGTATTAAAACTGTAAGACAATTTTCAGAAAATTTAAAAAAATATGGTTTGCGCCTTTAAGGGTTAAAGTCGAAAAACCAGTACTTCTATATAGTAGCGCATATATTCCAATACAGTGAAATAAAAACATATTGTATTTCATCAATAAGAACGACGCCATATTTGACGAAAAAATTTCTCTATACATTACATGTAATCAGGTGTCCGGTCTCAACCGGTACAGAATTACACTAGTTTACAAATTTTGGGTTAATTGCATGAAGTTAAGAAAAAATGTGTTTTCTAAGTCAATTTTGGGTCGCTGAGCACGAAAATCATATTCATTTTCTTTTTCAAAGAACCGTTTTTGTGATTTTTTAAAAAAGGTGTTTTTGAGCACTTTTTGCAGTTTTTGGTCAATATCTCAGGAACAAATCTTCCGATTAACACAAACGACTCACCATTTGAAAGGTATTGATGTGCCCATTCCAAAAATGTATAACATGTTAGGATAAAATATCAACAATTTAGTTTAAGAGCAACCAAAGTCAAAAAAAGTAGTGTTTGGTAAAATTACTAATTTTTGATTGATTTTTCATAAAAAAATAATTCAGCAAAAAAAATCTTTTAATATCTTATATGACAGGAAAACTTCTCACGTGAATTTTAAGCCTAAGATCACGAAAATCCGACAAAAACTGGCGATGTTATTAGGCACCGAATGAAAGTTGCTCTGCTTTTCACATTTCTCTTTTGGTCTTAAATAAGATTACACTAGTTTACAAGAAAAATGAAGTTACAAGAAAAAGTGTTTTCTAGATAAATTTTGGGTCGCTGAATACGAAAATATTACTCAATTTCTCTTTCAAAGCAGTTCGAGTTTAAAAAAAAGTTTTTCTTTTGCTTCCGCTTTTTTGTTTTTGCTTTATTTTTTTTATTACAGAATCTAATGTGACAGATTTTAACAATTTTATGGTAATCGCGATAAGCTAAGAAGAAAGGTGTCTCCTCAGTTAATTTTGGATCACTGAATGCGAAAACCAATTCCATTTTTTTTTAAAGAAGCATTTTCAAGATTTCTTTGAAAAAGGTGTTTTTGGGGACTATTTTAGTTATTTGTCAATATCTTGTTCAAATAGGATCCGATCGAAACAATTCGAAAGGTATTGATGTGCCCTTTCCGAAAATGTATAATATGCGTAGATCAAATCTCGACAAACATATTATTACGGCTTAAAAGCCAACTGTCAAAATTCTCTTTGAAATGAAATTTCAGACAAACTGTTACCCGCCAATCACAGATGTTTATAGTAAACAAAAGAAAAAAGTTTTCTCTTGAATTAACTGCTATGAACTGCGTTTAGCCAGTAACGGTTTGTCCGGAATTTCCTTTCAAAGAGAATTTTGACAGTTGGCTTTTAAGCCGTAATCGTATGTTTGTCGAGAAATGTACATTTATTATGATTACAATCGACCAAAGTAAAAAAAGTCTAATGTTCGACCTTTTTTTTAAAAAAATGCATATTTCCAGTAATTTTTTTATAATAAATCAAGGACAGATGTAAATTCTTTCAGAATCTAATGAGATAAATAATCTTTTTGCATAAATTTTAATCCAGTGGTCACAAAAGTCGGATGAAAAATGTAGATGGTATGAAGCACTGAGTGAAAATTGTAACTTTTTACTTTTCGCACAATCATACTTTCGGCTGAAATAATCTTCTATAGTTGAAATTTATTGTTTGTGTTGGGTACTGGCTTCTCGAGCTTGCATCCATCCATCCTGTGGCATTTTAATGGTTTTGGATATTTCATTGTACAACTAATGGTTTTTTTTAAATGTGTAAATATCGTTGGAAAAGTTTTGTTTTGTCTGCGGTGAGTACATATTTTACGAATTAAAGGAATTTTAGCCTTCTGCTTCAACAGGTTTCACAACAGATTCTCAGTTCACAGAATATTACGTGGCCAGTGCTACGATCCCACTGAGACTCCTTCCCGATAGGGACTCGAAAATTAGACGACTGGCTTATGAGACCAGTGCTACACCCTCTAAACCGCCGCAACAGGGCAGGGTCCGCTAAAATCATAAAATTTCCATTTCGCTCAATGTGCCATAGCATCAACATTTTCCATCCAATGTTAGTGATATTAGGCTTAAAATTAACGTAAACATATTATCTGTCATCCTAGATTCTAAAAGGTCAAAAAAAAAAATTATTTTTCGGTAAAAAAATCATTTAAAAATGCGTAACTTTTAAAAATGATCAAAAATGCACTTTTTTAAAACTTTGATCGCTTGCAGCGCTAAAAATTTTACATATGATCGACACATATTATATGTTTTTGGAAAGGGCATCTCGGCACCTTTCAACCTGCATATTTACTAAATAATTTGAATGATTTTGACACGAAATATTGACTAAAAACTACAAAAAGTGCTCAAAAACGAGTTTTTTGAGAAAATCACAAAATCTCTTCTTTGAACAAAAAAATGAATATTGTTTTCGAGTTCAGCCACCCAAAATTAGTCTAAAAAATACTTTTTCTTGAAGCTTCATTTTTCTTGTAAACTAGTGTTATTGAACATTAGAAAAACTGCAACAAAATGTATGATTTGTGGCAGAAATGATTTTTCAAAAAAGGGGGGTTTTACGGACAATATATCTCACAGCTCTAACTTCCGCATTCTTCAAGAAACAGATGTATTCTCATTCAAAAACTAAGATTGCTCCCTTTAAAAAATTATGAAGTGTAATTTTCCTAAGGCTAGTTCGAAAGTTCTAGTATTTAATGTATTTTCCTCTAATATTTTCACAATAAGCCAAAGGCAAAAACTTCAATTGCACTGAAAGGGAGTCAAACTGGGTGGTATTTGGCAAAAAAAGCTACAAAATAGTCTTAACTGAAAAATATTGGGACTTAATTTGGTAGAAAATTATAGTAAATTTGAATGGAAGTACGCGAAAAAATGACTGCAGAAAAATTCACATTGAATTTACACAGCAATCAAAGACGATAGAAATACGATGTTGATGAACGAATGATAGAATAATCATCCTAATTTGGACCCCTCCTTATTTTGGACGCTTTCATACATTTGTATCCTTTACTGCCAATTATTGCAAATTCGTTTGGTTTGATGAAGATAATTATATTCTTTGAGTTGTGTTTAAGTCCCAGCATAATTAATTCATCTCTAATTCCTTTAAATTAGTCAAAATTCGCAATTGAAAAATTGATATCGAAAACGATTCATAATTCCACGATTACCAACAGAAATCGAGAGAAGTGATGCACTTTTAAATTGGATTTAAGAGTACAAATTTATTGTTTTTAAATGATCTAATAATTTTGTCTGTATTTGGATCTTGCATTTTATGTATTCGAAATGGTTAGTTTGTGAATTTTTACTTAGAAGTATCAAATAACTAGTCCCAAATATGTCGTAAAAATAATAGCGTCAAAATATTTCGAACACAGCTAGATTTTATTTCGTAATAGCAGTCTGTTTATCAATTTAGAATAATCAAAATTATCACTTTATCAATGTTTTTTTGCGGTGCGGTTGCGGTAAAACCGCGCGGTAAAAGCTCTTTCCCGCACCGCATCTGCGGGAAAAAGTGTCTCACAGCACCGCAGAATTTGCGGTGCGGGTGCGGTAAATACCGCGCGGTTGCGGTAATTACCGCAACCGCGACGAACCCTAAGACGACCTCATACCGTCTATTATTAATTTATGTTTCCACGTCGATCTTTGCCTTCTAAAGCGGTAGCTGTCAACAATTTTACGTGGGCGATGAATTGCTGATTATGTCAAGTTTTGGAAACAGAACTCGTGAATATGGGTAGTGGGAAGAGGTGACAAGCAACAATACATCCGAAACGGGCTTGTCATGCTGCAGCATACTTGTATCCTGATACAATAGATGTAGAGCAGTAGCATCGTTGTTGATAATGTTGAGCTCCATATCTAATTGGCGTTAAGAGAGACAAATCACAAGCACCAAGAGAAGCCGAAAAGCAGCGGATGCATTTTGAAGTTTTACGTGATTCGGGTGAATATTATGTCAGAGTTTCGATACTCGGATGCAACCTATACTGTAATAAACTAGTTCCTGAGAATCAAATCGGAATAGTTGAGGTCTCGAGAGCTCTTAATGTCCGTATTTTAATTATGGTGGTAATTTCTACAGTGACCCAATCTAGTTATCGGTGTTCGAACACTTGTACCTTACAGTCGAACCTAAAAGCATTCAAATCGTGTAAAACATCAATTTCTGAAAAGCAATTTGTGGTTTCAAGTAGAAATGTGACCAAGAAATTCAGGAAACGCAGAACAGTAGATTCGAAGAAGCCCAGGATCATATTGAACCAGTTCTGGTGCGAATTATGTTTTCGATTCGGAATGAAGATACAAAACCGACAGCTTCACGACGAACGATGAGATCTTTATCGAGATACAAGACAGATATCGGGACCGGTATACCACATCGCCATCTCAAAGTTGACCATTCGTGAGAGTGTGCGGAAGCAGATGACGAAATTTGCAAAAAAAAATCCTTATCTGACAAACGATTTGCGTATGTGAAAAAAAAATCAATCCTTCAAGCCATCTGGTACCATCAGCTAACTAATTTGCCCGGAAGAAAGTCTCCAAAATCCACTTCTGTCCTTCTTGAGATATCACGAAGGTCTGGCATTATTGGGTTCGCAACGATAGGTATAAATATGCTAACCATAAGTACGTCAGGCATAAAGTACATCAGGCGTATTGTACGTTGCCCTTAATGTACGACTGACATAATGGACGATAGGCATAATTTGCAGGAAACACAAATAATTCAACAACTTTTTTCCTTTCTCATATAACGAAAAGCTTTGGTCCAAAAATCGACAGCCCAACCGAGGCCGGAAGGGCCAAGTTTCTTATACCATTCGACTCAGCTCGTCGAGATCGGAAAATACGTGCGTATGTGTAATTTATACTCACACTTCCGGTTCCGTTGCTACAGGTTGTAAAACAAACTCAAAAAAAAACTCTCTAAAGTGGGCGTAAAATCATTTGAATTTGCAGACCTAGATCACTAATGACTGACCAAAGTCAATTTGACCAAATTAAACAATGGTTCAAAACAGTGTTTTGAGGTACTTAATTAATTGGAGTCGAAACTATCCATATTAGCCATTTTACAAATTCTATAATTTGTGTGTGTGTAAAAAGCGTCATCTTTCGGAAAATTTATTTTATAAAAATCTTTATTATAGTAGGCTATAGAAAATATAACTTGTGAATCGAAAGAGTTTGCGCTTGGCCGTTTTCGTCAAAATTGTAGGGAAGAATATTTTTATAAATTTTGTAAAAGACATGTTTTCTCTGTCACACACAGTAATCGAGCTATAAGAACTCCTTAAAGTCTGTTTTTATTTATAATTAGTTTGTTTCTGATTTTCCAAAGCGGCCAAATAGCTGTGAATACTTTGTAACAAGTTATGGCTGATTTAGATTTTATTTTAGCCTGCTTTTAAGGCCGCACGTTTTCCCTACAAAAATTGTAATTACACACTTATAATAAGTGAAAATTACATTGGACGTAAACAGCATTGCGACGTATTTTGCTGTGTTTTTTTACAAGTTTTGACATGTGAAATAAAATATCGTGTGTCTTTTGATGTAGAACTAGGTTGAATGGATATGAAGAATTGTGAACAAAGCGCATTTTTACATGTTCTTGAATGTAATTTCAAAAGAATTGTGACGCTCCTTTTATGTGCATCTTGCAAGGTGTAAATATTTTTAAGTGTGTATGTTAAAAATTATTCTGATAGAACTGGGTTTCATACTAATAAATACTGTTTGTCCGTAAGCACCCGTTCAAAAATTGAATGGCTGGCGTCCCAAAGGGCTAACCCACATTTTGCATTTTTTTACAGAAAGTGGACAACACTTCCGTATTTCCAAATTAACATTGCTTTTATTGTTAAAATGCACGATTTTATTAGAAGTTCTTTGACCCATGTTGTCTAGAACAAAATAAGATCATCACATGAACTACCTTTCATTTCACGAGCATTTTCGTAGTTCGAAGGGTTAACAACGGGGTACCTGGCGTCCAAAAGGGGTAACCCACAATTCACACGTCCTTTGCTTATTTTTCATTGGTGTCTTTGGCAAAGTTGTTGCATGGCATCTAGCACATTATGTGATCATTTCAAATTAGTTCGGAAGTGAGTCGCTAGGGAGGCGCTGTTATCAGCTTTTTAATGAAACGAGATAGAAAAATGGTGTCTACGACAAAGTTGTATGTCAGGTAATTATAAGTATATCTTCTGAAGAAATATGGTGCATTTTTAGAAACATAATCTGTAAGTAAAATTTTTAACCAAAAGCTCTATCTCGAAACATACAGAACCTACATAGTTTGCATATTCAGAAGATTAAAATGATAGGACCTACAACTTTCGCGAAGACACCACAATTCTATCTAGCTTTATTAAAAAGTCTATAACAGCGCCACCCTAGCGACTGAATTCCGTTTTAGCCATCCCTCCCTCCCCTGTACTCCCCCACTGCTCTGAAAGAGAGCAATGCTCGTTTGGCTTATCCTCCACAGCGAAAATGGCTGGTGCTTTTGGATTCATTGCGGTTAGCCGTGGAAGTCAAATTCTACACTTACCAAACCGACAAAATTGTTCGCAAATGCGAACCAATCACAACTTGATGTGAATGGTACAGACAAGTGGTTAGTATCATCAATTGCCAAATCAAAGAGCCAACGGTCAATATTTATCAATTTGGATATTTTCCAACCAGTGCTAAATTGATAACCTGATGAGCTACAAAAGGAGTCAATTAAATAAACTTATTTCTGTTCAACTCAGTAGTTAATAAAAACGATTGAAATGTCGAGCGATCGCTTTGAATCAAATTTCTGTGTGGTTCCAGTGTTTACTCATATTTTTCTTGAGGCCTATCACATGTCAGTAAAACTCTCCGGGTGAAAGCCTCACCAGAGGTGGTATCTCTAAGTACGCTTTAACCAAATAAAGCGCTAGGTGCCATACAGCAACTTTTCCGAAGACACGAAGATAATTGTTTACACTTTTTTTAATTTTCTGACCACAATGTAGCGTTTTTCTCTTGATCTCATATTTCTCGGTCAACTTTCAATCACTGAGAACTGACATACAAGTAAAGTTTTCAATTTGGGTACGAAATAAAACTGTCGCTTTGAAACGACAACAGCAAGTAGCAACTTGCCACTTGGCGGCGCTTCGATCGGCCAGCAATCGCTACACGGGACTTGTGTGCAAACTTGGATACAATGGTGACTCATGCATGCGAGCCTGTATGCGATGATGATTTTCAACGTATTTTCATTTAAATGTTTACACAGGTTTTTCTCTGTGTTTTAATGTAGAGACATGACTCATTCATCGGAATTTTCGAAGATTTACGCTCAACGATATACATTCGTGCAAGAAATATATATTAGATAGAAAATAGCCATACATAGCAAGTCGTCGCTGTTGTGCTATCTTATGACAAGCGCCATTTAACACATTTCGAGAAAAACGATTTTTAAAGTTTGAGATTGAATATCTTGAAACTTATAAATGGTATATACAATCCAAAGAAGACAATTGATGCTTCTATCTATTCTGCATTAATCTCTCAAATATTACGAAGATCGGTTTACTATGTTGCGAGTTTTTACTACGAATGTAAACAAAAGTCGTACTTACACGTGTCATAGGCGTGTATTGATGACAAAATTTGTATGACGTGTCATAATCATGCATGGAAAATTTTCCATAGAAAAAAATCATCAATTTTTAACTTTTATTCATATCTTTGCGTTCATATGGTCTATAAGCAATCGGTGAAATGCATTTTGAAGGAAATGAGTCAGGGAATCTAGATAAAATTGTTATTTTTGATTACAGTGTTGCCAAATATGCTTTATTTCCAGTTTAAAACTAAAACTGTGTTTTTCTCACAGCTCGCGTAATTTTCTTTTGAAATTGTTTATGCCATTGTATTCTTCAGAAATTTTCACACATAAAAACATCTAAAACTTCAATATAACTTGAGCAAATCCCTAGATACAGTGATTTGAAGCAAAAAACTCACAATTTCTCATCATGTTTCTCGCTATATCTGAGTAACCAAGTAAAATTTCAAAATTCTGAAAATGCCAGTTTGTAGAGATTTTTCAAACAAATAATGTGGCATATCTAACTCAGTTTACCCCAAAATGGCGTTTGTCATAAGATAGCACAACAGCGACGAAGTATGTGAGCGGCACTCACCTACACGACTGTGTTTACTGAACGACTGTTTGGGCCGAGTAGCGCGCACTCTGTGTACTAGACGAAAAAAAGGAAAAAAAATATTAGTAAAAAAGAATTTGAGGAATTTATCACAGAAATTGTCGCATAACCTGATTACTGCAAGTCTGTCTTACTATTTTTATAAATTGTCTGCTACACAATTTATAAAAATATTTTTTTCTACAACTTTGTCGAAGGCGGGCAAGCACCATCTCTTGAAAAGTTAAAGTTTCTATAGTCTACTATAATAATTATTTAAAAAAATTAAGTTTCTAAAAGATGGGCCTTTTTACACACACAAACATTGACGAATATGTAAAATCGCTCATGTCGTTCAGTTTTGACTCCAATGAGTTAAGTACCTCAAAACGATGTTTTGAGCCACTGTGCATTGGCCACTTACGACGATTCAGGAACAGTAACAGAAAATTGATCGGGGAAATATAATCTGTAAGTAAAAGTTCGGGGCATGTAAAGAAAATTTCAGAAATCTAATTCGCATTTTTGATGCCAAAATGTTCTTAAAATGCATGAGACTTCGAGAAAATCAACTTTGATGAATTTTTGCCCATCTGATTTATAGATAGGACTTTGATGAATTTTTGCCCATCTGATTTATAGAAAGAATATGCAATTACTTTGAAAATCGATAACGTAAATCCAGCTTTGAGTAAGATAGGTTTTCTGGGATTTCGACAGGAGTGTAGCTCCAGGTGCGGTAGAGGGTTGCACCTCTCATTCACATAAACCCCCAACCCTTTCCTTTGCACTCACAATCTACACTACCACCCCTCCGACCACCCCTTCCATCACCATTTCCTTTCATCCACCCCGAATACAAAAATAAATTAGGAAGGTTTCCGATACACCCTCTAGAGTTTTTTTTTTAAATCGAGCTTATTATCCAAAAGGCAATCGCCGTATTTTTTCACAAAACTCTTCACCATTCTGAAACTTTTCACTTTATCTCAATAAAAAGTAATAAGAAGAATTGCCAGACTCCTAACAAGTAAATTTTATAAGATTAGAACACTTCTTACGCCATATTCCTGCGTTATGAACCAAACGAAAAGCTGGCAATACAGTTGCCATCGCCTTATAAAGGGTTAAGGTACGAGGAATACCCTTTTACCAAAGAAATTTTTTGAGTTGTTTTGAGTATTATCAATATTTTTTACATATGAATGCTGGTGTATTTCACTAAAACATCTCTATCAGAATACCATAAGTTATTGCTATAAACCTTTAAAAAATCAACCTTTCTTCACCTTAGGCTAATTAAATATTTTCTTTTTCAAATGTGTCAGCGTCGACATGTTCATCAGGATCGTGGCTTGTATATTCCACATTCCCACAAGTATATTGAAGCCATGATATCATAGTTTAAGCAAATGAACAAAGCATAATTACACCACTAGATGAATTAAAAGAGACTTTTATTTTATTTTAACCTTAGGCTCGTTTTTTCGAGCTGGAAAAATTTACATGATGCTACACTATTCCCAGTAACGGAAAACTGCAAAACGATCTTCACTGGGATGGATGAAGAGCGCAGAGTAATGAGCTTTTTTGATACACATGAAAACTTGCAATGTTTTAAATAGAATAAGTATTTGGCTACAGTTGTTACGTTCGCGACGGAACACTGTGTCGTAGCGAGAAAAAAAAGTTGGCCAAAATAGTCAGAAAAATTCAAACTTTTTTATCCAATTATATGGTTTTTTTATTCTTATATATTTCTATTTAATTTACATTTACAAACTGTTGAACAGCATTAAAAATGAACACCCATCTGCTGCCAAAGCTGACAATATGAAACAGTGTCTACTAAAACTAAACAATTCATAAAATGATGAATCATTATTTTATACAACCATTGTATTAGGGTAGATATCCTAATAGATACAGATATCCTAATGATTCTAAAGTTATAAATTCCGAGATAAAAGTGTTCAACTATTTTTGTGGAAAATGAGAATTTTGTGTGTATTTTATGATGTACAATTTTAAGTTGATTTAAGTCAAAATAAGTAGAAAGTTGCGAGCAGAGAAACATATACAGCGTCCGACCGTTTCACTAATATCTGTTTGAAGATCGTTCTTTTAGAATTTTGTTGGTCGTCTTTGCTGAACTCTGTAATCACCTAGGGTGATGAGCCTATTACCGCTATGTTTCTATTATCACCCTATCCATTTTAAGCCGTTGGTTGGAGCAGCATCTGCTATCTTTGTTCAACGCATTGAGTCAAATGGTAGCGCAACAATAGGGCAAAGCTGCAGATGCCAATTTGTACGCATTCCATTGTTTGTAGACCGAGTAAGTAATCAGTGAGGCACCCTCCTTAGTATGGTAAAAAAGGCACTTTACCCTACAAGCCTAGTTATAATCATCACAGGCCTTTAGAGAAACAGTCGTGTACATTACTACAATATGCTTACGTCCAAAACGAATCTCGAACCAAATCGGCTGTATGAGGTTACAGACTGTTTTACTCAAATACTATTATACCAAGGGCCTTCGCATTCCAGCAACTTTCGTAAGTTGAAATATGCACTCATTTCAACGACAAGCAGTTAATCGTCCATCTTTTGCTACCTTAGTAGGGTGAGACATAACTTTTCACCATCCAAGAAAGATTGCTGACAGTGCAGTATGGGAGCATGCTAATTTCATCAATACGAACCTCGTGATAATGAAAGCACAGGAAAAACAATTATTATATTATATTATAGCAACAATTTCTCCACATTCCTTCAGTTTTTTCAATGAGTCGGTACTTTTTGCGAAAATATTAAATATTCTACAGGTTTATTTTAGGTTCGAAAATATCATCTCATATTAAGATAAAGTCACATGCTACCTTGTCACGAAAAGTTAGGCAGCAAAACATGTTATATCATATGCTTGCTTTTGTTTTGCAGATCGAAGTAGGTGAAATATCGTTTATTTCTACTCGAGACAGCAAGAATTTCGAACTCTGGAAACTCTTTTATCAAACATCTATTATATCAAACATCCATTATATCAAGTGAACTTTTCTCTTAATTATCAATATGTCAAATGTCCACCATGTAACATAGACATCCGCATCAGATGTTACCATTAGAGCGAACTGTGGGAAACATAACTTTCTAAAACAATCAGAAACGGCTACAGTTCATTTTAACTACTTGTTTGTTCACCTATGCTTAGCAATTGAAGAAACGATCTTCTGTGTGTTACGCAGAAAGAAAATCTCCCGCGTCTATCGACTCCCCGCTGAATAAGAAATGCTGGAAAAAGTACATTTCCCATCAGAAATGCACACATTGTACCATTTGCTTATAATAGCATCCAGATGAAAATGAACTGAAACTTGCCGTCATACACAAAGCTGCATTGCGTCAATCTCATCCGTTGGCACTGCTTCCCGGCGATATTGCAATCTACTTTCCACCCCGCTGATGCTGTAATCGAGTTTCATCCATGCATCGATGGCGGAATGTATTCGAATTTTTTATGAATACTGGAACGGTTGTCTTTCCAATCAACACAGTGGTTCTTCGGTAGATAAGTTTTGAACGGTTCATCGATCGGTTCAACCATTCGCTAGAATTACTTTCCATCTCGCATAGCAATCAATATTCAACTGAGAAAGCCTAGTACCCCGCCCGAAGAAAGGATTAAAGTACACAAACGCGAAAAATAAACATCGAATAGAGGGCCGGATTTGGTTAGGAGGGTGTGAGGATACCGCTTCCGAGCTACCGACTTGGAAAACTCGACTGGCGACAGTCAGACTAGTCATTTTAAAAATAACTTTCTGTGTTATACTAGTATCAGAGATCGAGCGCGGTTTTGGTTATCAGCACTAGTGTAGCAGAAGGAGTGATTTCGATGTTTGTGTCGAGCAATTCCGTGGCGGCCGAGTGTCGAAGGGGTAATATGGTATATACATACACCGCATCTGAGGGATGTGTGTTTCCAAGTAGTTTCGCCCTGTGAAAAGTGGAAACAACCACACTCAGTTATGGCTACTATATCAATGATTCGGTTTTTGCTTTTGCTTGTCCCAAGTAATATTTATTTCGGCACGATTCGGATATAGACAAGTTGGTTGAACACACAGACATAAGAAGATGCTTTGAACAGAAATGGATTCGTCGGATGGTCTTTACCTACTTCCGATTTGATTTTTTATGCGTACACTTGCTAGCGTAAATCAAGGATGACATGCAATGAAACTCTCGTTGAAAATATGTTGAACTTTCTTTATTACACCTATACTTGAGCAATAAATGAACTGTCAAAGTTCATACGTCGGCAAAAAAGTTTTCAATCACAAATTACATGAGCATGGAATATATTTTTTCTCGTGTGATAACTTCAAAGTTGCCTACGAAGTTTATCCTTCAAAATCTTCCTTTAGAGCACAGATAGATGACATTTCTTGTTCCGGAGTAATGCAATAGAAACTCGGAAAACAATCATCAAAATCATCCTCACTGCGATACCACTTTCACCCACTACTGCCCTCAGTCGATAGGGCCTAGCGTCGCCTCGTCATCGTCGGATACTGACGTCATTAGCTTTTGTGAAAACCTTTGCAGACAACATCATATCAGTTGCGCATATTGATATCAAGCATATTACAAACCCAGCCAGGTTCAAAAGGCAACAGCGCGTCAATGCCAACATCTGTTTCTGATTCAGAGTGTTTTGGTATTAACACATGTTTTTGACACAAGATACCTCATTTGGCTTTTGGAATATGTTCTTTTTGACGCAGGGAGGTTTCTTTTTCTAAAAAGATGATAAAGCAGGATGCACACCTCTCCGCCCGAGATGTCACAAGTAAACTGGAAGTGTCGTCTACAACCGTGCATCGAACTAAAAAACGAGCCCGACTGTCGACTTACCAGAAGGTTGTGACTCCAAATCGTGACGATAAGCAAAACAAGTTGGCCAGAAAATGCTGACGAAATTTGATTGCGTGTTACACGACACCTATGTCGAGGCAGACTTTAAACAGCTTCCTTGACAAAAGTGTAATACGTCGACCGGAGGAGGCAAGATATCAGAAATTTTCGAATATAGTAAGCTGTCGAAGCATATAAAGAAATATTTCGTGTCGCAGGCCATCTGTACCTGTGGCTTAAAGGGTGAATTTATATAGCAACCAGGACTATCAACCAGCAAATTAATGTGCATGAGTGCCAGGAAAAAACGTCTGTCACCTTTCCTAAATCAACACAATTTATCCACAATCTGATTTGGCTGGATTTGGCATTTTACTTTTACGTAAAAAGGTCATGGAATGGTATGCCGCGAATAACGTCCAGGTGGTGTCCAAGCGCTTGAACCCCCCCCCCCCCCCCACCCTCGTCTAGCGAAACCTCAAGAAAACACAAAAGACACTTTGTCAGCGAGATGCAGTTCAAGGAATACTGGCGTTCTGCGGCGAGGAAATTGATCAAGGAGGCACTCTATACAAGGCCCTAGCATGCGTCAAAATTGTTAGTGGTGCTGAACATAGACAGCCTATAAAACGTGGTATTGATGACGTAGACGCTACCAAGTGCTAAAGAAACTATCACACATACGAGCATAGAGACAGTTTTCGTTTTGACGCAGGAATCAGGAATCAGTAGCGTCTGGCTCAAATGGCACGTTCCCCATGTTGATCGGAGATTTGTGCCTTGCCAAGAATCGTCTTTTTATCATTTTCCTGATGGGAAGGATTGGGGAAGTGGTAAGGTTAGGGGTAAGGAAAACAACGACACAGAACAATTAAAACATAGCATTCTGCACCCCCGGAGTGATGCTGAACGATCTGCAGGTGCTACAACAGCAGGAATAAAACTTCCAACCCCCGGAGGGATTTAGAACCTCTACTCAAACAGTGAGCGGATATATCAACACCCCCGAGGGGATATTGAGATAACAGAACGACAACACCCCCGAAGAGATATTGTCATTCAAATACGGCTGAAAAAAACTATAGCTCTTTATTACACTGGGTTAGAAACAAAAGCATATCCTTAAATTTCAGCTCTCTGTACATAGGTTCATCTATGTATGGAGAACCAAAAATCCGGATGCATTAATACAGGGCAATTGCATATCAAATGATATGATGTTCCGTAATCGGATTCACAAAGATCACATGAATAATACTCAGCGCGCTGAATAGTAGCCATGTGATAATTGAGTTTGCAATGTCCAGTCAGTGCCCTGACCAGAATACTGCAGTTGTGCTTGGAAAAATGCAACAAATTTCTTGACATTTTCGGAATCACATCCGGCAGAAAAGCCTTTGTTTGAACGCAAGCTTGCAATCTACGCCAATGGCTGGCATGTTCGAATGCAGCCCAAGAGCGAATCTTGTGCTTTATCCAACTTATTGACAGTGGTAGAACTGGTTCTGGACCAACGAAATCAGTCGAAGTGCCAGCTCTAGTCAATTCGTCTGCCCATTCATTTCCAGTAATACCGGAATGACCGGGTACCCATAGAAGGTAGATAGCATTTGAAATGCTAAGTTCATCGAATTGAGTTCGACATGCGATTACTAATTTCGATCTCGAATCTGCCGAACTAAGTGCTTTCAGGGCAGCCTGACTGTCAGAGCAAAAATAGATTCTTTCACCGCAAATTCCCTGTTGAAGTGCGGATTGTACGCCACACAGAATCGCAAAGATTTCTGCTTGGAATACGGTACAGTATCTACCAAGCGAATGAGATTGGTTTAATCTCATCTCATGACAATAGACAAAGAACCGTCCGTATAACAAACTACGTATTCTTCAAGTTGTCGCTCCATCCAGCCAGACAGCCATTCCTCACGAAGATGAATTCTCACATTGAAAGTTTTAGAAGGAAAACTACATGTGAGTGTAAGGTCACTGGGAGCAAGTGTATATTCATCCCAAGTAACCATTTGGGGCCACAGTCTTGTGTGGCTAGTTACACGATCTATTGGGTTACTGTTCCAGAGCCTAGTAACCTTAAGACGGTATGCACAAGAAAGTGCTTCTTGTTTCAGAAACACATGTAGTGGTTTTATGTTCAAGAGTGCCTCGAGAGCAGCAGTAGGTGTTGTCGAGAACGCACCAGTCATCGCCATCAAGACCATCCTCTGAAGATGGTTTAACTTTGATTGGATTGTCATGACTTCTCCCTTCTGCCACCAAACAAGGCACCCGTATGCGAGTATTGGTCTAACAATTGTTGTGTAGATCCACTGAATGTACTTGGGTTTGAGTCCCCAAGATTTGCCGAAAGCCCGTCTACATTGGTCGAAGGCCATGCAAGCTTTCTTGATCCTGAAATCGATGTTAGCTGTCCAATTAAGTTTTGAGTCGAGAATTACCCCAACGTACTTAACTTGATCTTCGACAATAATTTCGGAGTCAAAAAACTGCAATGGACGAGCTCCGGTTGTAATCCTTCGTTGTGTGAAAAGCACCATTGAGGTTTTATTTGGATTAACTGATAGTCCAACAAGAAGACACCACTGCTCAACAACACATAAGGCTTGTTGCATCAAATCAAAAAGTGTGTTAATGCAAATACCGGTGATCATTATATGATAATCATCGGCGAAACCATACGTCGGAAACCCAAGCTCATTTAGTTTTCGCAACAAGCTATCGGCGACAAGGTTCCATAGAAGTGGTGACAGCACCCACCTTGAGGACATCCGCAGACACTCAATTTCCTCATCTCTACTTGTCTTAACGATGAGCACAGATGTCGGTTGCTAAGCACTGCGTGTATCCAGTTCGTGATATATGAAGGTACTCCATGATCTCGTGCTGCTTCCAAAATGGATTCGAAAGACACGTTGTCAAAAGCACCTTCAATATCGAGAAAAACTCCTAAACTCGATTGCTTTTGTGAAAAAGCTTTTTCAATGTTGTAGACAACATTGTGTAACAGGGTGGTAGTAGACTTCCCCCGCTGATATGCATGTTGCATTGCATGCAGCGGGTGCTCGCCCAAGCTACCATCCCGAATGTAGTGGTCGATTAAACGTTCCACTGATTTGAGAAGGAAGGAGGTAAGACTGATCGGTCTAAAGCTCTTTGCTTCCTCATAAGTGACGCGGCCACCTTTGGGAATGAATTTGACAGTTATTTCCCGCCACGCTAATGGAATGTATCCTGTTGCAAGACTGCAAGTAAGAACCTTTTTCAAAATATGCTTGAAGTGTTCTTATCCTTTTTGTAGTAGAACTGGAATAATTCCGTCCTTTCCCGGAAACGTATACGGAGCAAAACATTCAATCGCCCATTTGATCGATTCGGTTGTCACAATTCTACGAGCAAATGCCCAAGAATCAGAACTGCCTGAAAAGAACTCAGGGGCAGTCGTCAGTGATGGCTCCGTACAACCTGGAAAGTGTGTGTCAAAAAGACAATTGAGTACTACATCTTCGTCACACGAGTATTCACCATTAGCAGTTCTAATGGAACTGACATGAAAGTCTTTCGATTTCGAAAGTAACTTATTTAATCTACTAGTCTCGTTGAGACTTGAGACATTTGTGCAGAGGCTTTTCCAATCACTTCGCTCAGAGGATCGAAGGGCATTTCTGTATGCTTTGCGAGCCAACTTAAATGTCTCCGACCCGTCCCTGCGTCTGCGGTTCCAAGCTCTCCTACATAACTTTTTGAGTCGAACAAGTTCGGTATTCCACCAAGGTGTTCCTCTAGAAGCACGCATAACTCGAAGCGGACAAGCCTCTTGGTATGCTGCTACTATGAGTGGGTTTGTTTTATCCACGACCTCATCCAAATCACTTGGAGATTCAATCGTCGGAAAATACCCATGAAACCTAGTCGCCAAGCCCTCTTCGTAGAGGTCCCAGTTCGTAGATTTGGGATTACGATAGGTGATGATATCTAGCGAGACGTTTAAATGATCAAAGACGATGTACTTATGATCAGATAACGAAGGTTCGAACTCGTTTGGTACGAGCCAGTTTGTTAACTCATGCGCAATACTGTCAGAGAGTTACATCTAACACCTCTTCTCTGCCAGCTCGTGCAAAAGTTGGGCGGTTTCCTGCATTAAGAATGTGCAGATTTGTACTACTTAAGTATTCCATCAATTCGGTGCCTCTCAAATTGATATCAGAGCTGCCCCAAATTATGTGGTGGGAATTTGCATCACTGCCGATTATGAGAGGAAACCCATTTCTGCCACAGTATGATACAACCCTTTTGAAATCATCAGAAGGTGATGGTTCGTTATGCGGCACATATGCCGAACAATAGATGTATTTCTTGTTTATGTTGTCAACAGTCATATTTACCATGACTGTACAAATATCACGAGTTGTGAGATCCGATATAAGACAAGCGTCAATTGCACTATTCGCAAGTATACATGCACGAGGCATTTCACGTGGATTTGTCATGCCATTTTTGTTGAAAGCTACGAAGACGGGGTTAAGTAGCTTTCCAACATAGAAGTTTCCTTTATGGAAATACGGTTCTTGAACCAAAACTATGGAAGCTTTCCCTTCCTGCACAAGGCGAGATAGATTCATAGTTGCTGTACGTTTATGCTGAAGATTAATTTGTGCTACTCTAACCATATTCGATTACAGCACTACACATTTCATCATCAGCACTTGTTGTACAGCAACTAGAAGATACCAAACACGTTGGCTTATAATCGCATATAGCGAACCCCGAAATGGGTATTAGGGACATGAACATCATTTGAATCCCACGATTTGCGAAGAAACGAACGTCCACTGTGTCAGAGATTCGCATAACACAGCAAGGGTAAGACCCACGACACTCCGTGCGCGACTGGCATATTTTAGTCCTGCCAGCCATTCAGTCCTCGGCACGGAGTAACACCTTGACTTGAGGACTCCTGTTTTCAGTCGCCTCCTACGACATGGGAACAGGAACCCAGTAGATCAATTCTTGGTTGACATACTTCAACCCGCCGGATGCCACACGGCCTCTAGGCTGGTTTTGACCGGAGAAAGATAATAGAGTTATCAACCTCCTAGTGGATCACAGCCAGTAGAGGCACTCTACACAAGGCCCTAGCATGCGTCAAAATTGTTAGTGGTGCTGAACATAGACAGCCTATAAAACGTGGTATTGATGACGTAGACGCTACCAAGTGCTAAAGAAACTATCACACATACGAGCATAGAGACAGCTTTCGTTTTGACGCAATCCTGCGCCGCTCTTTTCTTCTGAGGCAGTGGAAGAGGACCCAGAGCTGAATGAGTTAGGAGAGAACATTGTTAAAACGAGACGCATCCAGAAAGGCGAGATGGTCTTCGAGCTGAAGAAGAAGCTTCAAGAGCTTGACCTACCGCGAGCTCGTTGCTAAACCCTTGGGCAGCGAAGCGAACGAGAGAACCCTGTCGCAGGAATCCGTAGTCGAGTGTAAGGGTCTAGACAAGATAACGACCGCAGAAGAACTGAGGGGTGCACTGATCGAGCAGTGCAAACTGTACCGACTACTATCCGGATTTTTAAATCGTATGGAGGCACTAAAACGACAGCAATTCGATTACCGTTGCCAAAAAGCTGGCGGTGACCGGCAAGATAAAAGTTGGATGGTCGGTGTACTCGCTGAGAGTCGCTCCGCGAGTTACCAAGCAGATGGAGCGATGCTTCAGGTACTTAGACCTCGGACATCAGGCGAGGAACTGCAAAGGCTCGGACCACATGACAGGCAGCTTCAAATGCCCTGCTTACAAAAAGAAAAGCGAAGGCAGGCCAACAATGATGGAGATAACCCTACTTAATCTCAATCATTACGCTGTCGACAACAGAAATTAACCCTACTTGATCTCAATCATTACGCTGTCGACAACAGAAATTAACCCTACTTGATCTCAATCATTACGCTGTTGACAACAGAAACGAAGTGCGACGTTTCAACTATTGCAGAATCGTATCGTGTTCCTCTTCATAACGGTAACTGGATAGAGCAGGGATGACAGCAATCCGGTTTCCTTATCCAAGAGGTGGTGGATAGCACACACGAAGGATTCATGATCGCCAGAATCAACGGCGTATTCATATGTGACTGTTAATCTCCACCACGATGGACACCATGTTATAGAAGAAGACTTTAATGCTTGAGCCGTGGAGTGGGGTAGCAGGATGACCAACGCAAAAGGTTACAGCTTGTTGGAAGCCCTGGCGAAGCTGAATATGAGACTGTGCAACGAAGGTTCCGCTAGCACATTCCGTAAAGACAGCCGGGAATCTATCATCGACATAACATGCTGCAGTACTTTGATAATGGATAACATGTATTGGCGAGATAGTGTGCTGCACGCACGTACTGACCACGAAGCGACCCACTACACCATTGCATTGGCCGGCGGAATTGTATTGTAACGCGGAGAGTGAGGACTGGCGAGCGGAAACGGAAAATAAAGGAGTTCGACAAGGACCTTCTTATGGAAGCACTTCGTGCTGACAGCGTCACTACAATTCCGAGTGCCGATGAGCTGTCGGAAACAGTAGCGAGAGTATGTGATATAACAATGCCGAGGAAAATGGATCTGAGGAACTACCGGCGTCCGGCGTATTGGTGAAACGAAAGGCTACGAATTATCCGGGCTGCCTGCATAAATCCAGATGACGCGTTCAGACAGCAAGATCTGAGAGAGTCAGAGAAGAGTTTAAGGTAGTATTCTAGGCGGCCAGGGCCGCTTTTGAACACAAGATAGCGCTAAACAAAGTCCTTCTACTACAAGAAGCTGTGCAGAGTGGTAGACGCTAACCCCTGGGGCAAAGCTTACCGTGTCGTGTTATCCAGGGTCAAGAGTCCATCGACGCCAGTCGAAATGTGCACTGACAAAATGAAGATTATCGTAGAGGGTCTTTTCCACGGTGGTAATGCTGGTGACAATCGAGTCTCCAACGACGAGCTCCTTATAGTGGCAAAAGGCTGAAAGCGCGGAAAGTTCCCGGACAGTACGGTATCGCAACGTGACGCTGAAGTCCGCGATCCTGGCGTTTTCGGACATGTTCAGCATAGTCCTACAGAAATGTCTGAACGATGACTACTTCCCGGACAGAGGGAAGATCTAGAAACTGGTGTTTCTGCCAAAACCAGGGAAACCACCAGAAGATTCAGCATCGTATCGGCCTATATGCTTGCTGGATACTCTGGAAAAGGGTCTTTCTCAACAGGTTTACGACCTACACAGAAAGTGAGAATAGATTATAGCAGAAGCAGTTCGGGATCCGGAAAGGAATATCGTCGGTGGACGCTATCAAAACAGTCATCGAAGCAAAAGAGCAGGGGTAATCGCTACTGTGCTGTGGCAACGATAGACGTGAAGAACGCATTCAACAGTTCCAGCTGCAGCGCCGTAGCGCTGCACAGAATGCGAGTTCCGGACAATGTGTGCAGGATTCCGAAAAGATACTTCCAGAACCGAGTACTGGTCTACGAAACGAACATGGGGCAGAGGTCGATTAGGGTCGCGGCGAGAGTACATAAGAGTTCCATACTTGGCCCAACGATCTGGAATATAATGTACAACGAAACACTGGAACTGCCCAGGTGAGTTGAGATCGCCGGCTTTGCAGATGACGCTGTCCTGACGATAAACGGTGAGACCAGGCAGAGACAATAGGCATCGTAGAAACCTGGATGCCTGATGTCAAGTTGCAGCTGGCTCAACACAAGACGGAGGTAGTGCTGGTCAGCAATCGTAAAAAAATGCAGCGGGTCCGGATCAGTGCCGGCGAACACTCAATTTCATCGATGCGTGCGCTGATAGTCGACGTGTGATAGACGACGATCGGTAAAATTACAACAGTCATGTCGACTATTTATGTGACTAGGCTGCGAGGACAACTAACGTATTGGCAAGAATCATGGCGAAGATCGAAGTAGCAAGATGTAGCACGAGACGTCTCCTGGCAGGTGTCTCATCCTCAATACTGAGGTATGGCGTACCGGCTTGGGCTGCTATGCTGAACTCAAAACGGAACCGGACGTAGTAGGCAAGCACGTTTCGCCTAATGGCTGTTCGTGTCGCGAGCGCGTACAGAACGATATCGTCGGAGGCGGTATGCGTAATTGCCGGGGTGATTCCCGTCTGCATCACTCTGGCTGAGGACGTTGAATGTTGCCAGCGGAGAAATGCAGGTCATGCAAGGAGACCGGTCCGAGCGGACTCGTTGGCTAAGTTGCAGTAAGAGTGTGACAACTCAGAGAAAGGAAACTTGGGTGCATAGGAAGCATGAAGAGGTGAACTTTCATTTGACGCAGTTTTCATCCAGGCATGTACGCTTCCGGAAGTTTCTGCATCGGTTTGGACACACTTCGTCACTTCTTTGTCCTGGGTGTGTAAACGCCGGAACTTCGAATGCCCTGGGTTCGAAGAAGTTCGAAGGGGTATGCCTGGTGTGACAATTGACAATGTCGTCAAAAAGATGTGCCACAACGAGGAGCATATCTAGGGCGCTGTCAAACGAGTGGTTACGAGTATACTCTCCGAGCTGCAGAAGAAGGAACCAACAAAGTAGCGCCATTGGCTAGCAAGCTGCCGTGAAACCCCAAATCGGGTTTCGAGAGAAATTCTGCTGCCGGGGAACTCTCAGTCGGAATATGATAGTTCACCACCACATAATATCCCCGTAGATCTGGATATGGCTAAATGGCTCATGGAGTTAAATGAAAAATCAAATGTCGAGCTCTTTCATGAACCAAGTGAAGCTCCGAAATAGAGGAGAAGAAATTGGTGAGACGAGAGCACAGCGAGTCCCCTCCACGAAGTATTACTTTGATTTAGTTCCATGGGAAAGAAAGGCGAAAAAAGAGTAAGGAGCGTTTTTAGTGGTTAAACACGAAAGTAAATCGTGACGATTTTCAGAGTCATTGCATAACCTTTCTGTATGCCAAAATCCAAAAAAATAATCAATTTTTTTCCAGTTTAGTAAAGATCAACGCAGTAGTCAGATTGGCCGGATTAAGGATTAGGGTAATCAACTAACAAAAACTGTACATAAAATATCAATAAAATGAAATAAACAATATGAATAAAATGAATCAAACGAATAAAATGAATAAAAAAAAGATAAAATTTAACTAGGTAAAATTTAATAAGATAAAATTAATTTACTGATAAAATAGATTTAATTTAATATTTGATTCAATGCTTCACAAAATAAATTGTTGATCATTTTCGGCCAACCATGAAACGGACGACAGAAAATTACTAACGTGGACATTTAATGTCAAAGCAAACAAAACCGCGAAAAAAATTAAAAAGATTGTCGTCCCAAAGATTTTTTGGAAATCCAAATTTTCGTTTAGATGTCAAATGATTTCAAAATGCATTAAAGTTTGAGGTCTAATCACAGATTAACAGATATAACACTATGAGGGAATTCCCTCAAAAAACATCGATCCGACAATTTTCCCAGAACACTAGCTCCACCTTTTATTCACAGTCCCAATCACTCATTTACTGGTGGATTACCCCTCAGGTTTGGGAACAATTTTTCACTAGTGGTCTATCCCCCATATGCTTGTTCATATGTCAGTGGCGCCATAATTTCAAATGTGGCCACAGTCCCAACTACAAATATATTTAAAATGACCGTTAAAGCGGGCGAAGCTTTGTTTTTGAGTGTTATGTCTGTTAGTCTGTGGTCTAATGTCAAAGGAAAAATATAATCCTTGAAAAAAAATCATGCTTTGGTAATTATAAATAAAAGTCCTGAAAATCAAAATTTTGTTAAGAACGATTTTTGAAAAAAAAATCATCTTGTTGGGACTTTTTCCTTAACCTTAGAATCTTTTTCCTTAACCTTAGAATCTATCAAACTGACTGAACTGCGGGGCAAACCGGGGAGGGTCGAGACTTTCAAGCCCTTTGGCTGACTACGTACTTATTCACTAGGAACAGGAGCGGATCCAGAAAAAAACTTCGGAGGGGCTCCAAAATTTCGATTTTGAAATGTTCAATGGACAATACGTAATATGTAATATCCTTTTTTATTTAAAATCTGTTTTGGTTGTCGAATCTGGTTTGAAATGACTTAGAAATTAGAACGAATTTAAAGTAGAAACTATTTTAAAATTTATCAAGGAGATACAAATTTTCGGGAGGGGGTCCGGTCCCCCACCGCCCTCCCTCTGGATCCGCCACTGACTAGTAATATTAAAATATGGTTTGACGTTTGTCTCTTTCGATAAAATAAAACACAAACATGCTTCAAAAGAGAGAAAAAGTTCTATATCTTAAAATAAGTAATTTCATTATGTCTGCATATCTTATTTCAAACTAGTTCCTTTTGGATCGATGCGACCATGTCGAAAATAAAGATACACAGGCACGTAGCCAGAGGGGGGGCTAGGGGGCTAAAGCCCCCCCCGAAATTTTTCAAAAATAAATTTAAAAAACCGGTGACTTTTAACAAAACTTGTTGCTTATTTGGTTTGAACAAATTATTGAGAAAAAGTTAAAGAAGGCTATTTCTAACCACCGAAGGCAATGGTCACGAAATTCAGTGTGCTTTATGCTTTTGCTCGAGCCAGTGCGAAGCGAACAACAAAAAAGTAACTTTTATATTGTGTGCCTTGTCTGAAGAATACAAGAGACTGTTACTTTAATTGTAGCTGTAATAATCTGTCGAGATTAGTGATTAGCAGAAGCAAGAATTGGTGCTCCAGCCAAATGCGGTGATTATAAAATTATTGATCATTCGCATCCTGAAGGTGTAAATAGAGATTAGACTTTCGGAAACCGGCTCTATCCAGTTCTACCATGGCAGGCATTTAGCGCTCAACAAATTAGTGCAGACGAAACCATTCATTTCGCACAACTTAAAGCACAAGGTTGTGTGTGACAATGCTATAATTAAGATCCTTCTGTATATGGACTATGAGAAAATGAATGTTCCGCTACAAGATCGGATACCGCTTACTCGCAGATTAATGTCACATTTGGGAGAAATGGAATCTATTTGGAAGGGCAATTATTGAGGGCGAAAAGCAAGGAAGATATTCGCGAACATAAAGGCAGCAACTACGATGATGACACGGAAATGTACAATAGCGAGATAGAAATGAACTACTCCCCCCCAAGACATAGTTGGTGAGGAAAAAAATATTTCCTCGCCTCGTAAACAGGTTTCCACGTGCAATGGCTAAGCGCTTGCGCGAGATCTGTAGGACAACCACATAAACTCGTTATATTATTTTTATTGTTTACATAAGGAAATATATAAAAGACCCACGACCCAGTTTGTTATTTTTAAATGATAAGTTTTTGAATTGCACACAATTTTAAATTTCTGTATTAGGTCAGTGCACACTGTACACTCTGTTCTCTGTACACTACTCTGCGCTACACAAAAAGTATTTCAATTTATCTGAGAACGATTGAGCCGAGAATAGAATTTTCATTTCGCGTCATTTTAACGCAATACCATTTTTATTAACGCTTCATTTCATTGTTACGAGTAATTCGTTCCGCACTAATACACTGTTAATCCGTAAATCCGTGGTATCTTCGACAAACGTGCAAAAAAAATTCTTTTAAAAGTGGACCGGGCAAAAAGTGGTAAAATAATAGGCAATCACGAAGAGGGACTAAAATGTTGGGACTGATTGAATCTATAAGTCAATAAGTTGGGATAACAGTTTCGATTTCATGTCTTAAGTATGTGACAGTCTTTCGTTCCGTTTTTGCTCGTCATGGAATAAAATGAGAGAGATAATCTTAAATAAGAGAGCAAAGAGAGGAAAAAATCAACCAATCTAAATCGACTCAAGATCACTCTTCTATCTTTACTATACACTCAACACGAGTTCTTTCCGAATTGCGCTCTGATCTTCTCATTTCGTCTTCGTTGCGTTAGGTGCAACAACTTTAATTGAAACTTTTTCCCAAATAGTGATAAAACAAACATGTAATCAGACAAACATTACAACTTTCTTCAAGAAATCAAAAGCTAATTATTTTTATTCACAAACAAACCTATTACTAAACAGATTAGTGTTCATATTTGTTTAATGAATTGGCAAAGAGTTTTGCAAAAGTTTTACAGGAAACGGATAATTTGCTGTAATTTAAAACAGACAACTCTAAAAGAAAGCCTCGGCAAATTAGGTGCAAGTGCGATGTGTTCTCTTCCATGTGTCGGAAGCAAGTGATGCTGAAATTATTATCTATGTTTATAGTCTCTAGTTATTTTGGTGGTGTCATCAATGTTATATTTACCAAATTTTATGTAAATTAGAAGCATTGAGTAATCAGTGCTAAGTAATTTTCTTTCGATTTGTGAATAGATTCTGAGCAGTTTCGCTCAGTAGATTAAATTCTGGGTAGTTTCCATTAGTAGATTAAATCATTGAAATATATATTTGGCATTGTCCAAAACCCCACGAATTTCGAAATAAAACCTTCAAATAAATAAATAAAACCAAAATGTTCAAATATAATATTTACTTAATCTAGGTAATCTTCTCAAGTTACAACGGTTTTGCAAGATTGTCAAAAGTCAATAGAGCTAAGGCCTTCTTGCTTTGTAGTGAAATCAGTATTTTTTGCACTCACTTTACATTTTGACTTTTACTATAGTTTTAGGGATCTAGGAAAATCAGTCTACGATATTTTTAATTCATAAGTACAATGACATAAAAAGTACCTAAAAAGAATCAACTTAAATAGATAAAAAGATAGTTATTCTGAGTTGCCTGATAATGTTGTCGAAGATAGTCTTTAACCCATTACCTATGAGAGTCAAATGAAAAAAACATGTGTTTTTTTAGGATTGTTTTGATTACGACATGATCAGTATCATTTAAATTGAAAATTTCATAAAGTCGAGTTAACGCAAACTTCGGATGAAGTCAAAGCGCTAGTAATAGTAGAAAGAAACCTGATCATGAAAATAGGAGTTGAACCTATTTTCTGCATCTACAAATCGCCTGCCTTATCAGAAGATTTGAAGCAAATTTCGACATTCACTTTGTTCGGACATTCTTTGCAACGGTAAACTTTGATTTCACACTGATATATTCCTATTCATGGGGACAACCTTGACGTTGGTTTCGTTCTTCTGATTAGCAAATGCGTGTAAAGTTTCATGAGACGGGTTTTTGGATATTTTTCTACTCATTCCAATTTAGCGTCTTCTACAAATTGTAAAGGTGTATCGAATGTGTAGCATTTTCAAGCAGCGTAGCATGCAGCGTAGCATTTTCAAGCAGCCCTTAATACTTTGAGCTCTTGACTATTCATTTTTGTAACTAGAGAAATTTCTAACTTGTAAATCAAAAATAATCAAATTTAATTCGTCGATGCACTATAGCCTTTCTTGTAACAGGCAACATATTATTAGAGTTTTTAGTGTCTATTGTCTTATTTTTGGAATTGTTTTCACTAAGAACTTTTCATAATTACGTTCAGTTTCCAGTGATTGTTTCAAGTCATCAGAATTAATACATTTAGGGGAACATGGGGAGACTTGACCAAGCGCAAAATTCTATTTTTGGCTATGGTGTCTTCTATTCGATTCTTAATTTTTTTTCAAAAATATTTTTGTACTTGTTTCGATCCCTTAAGGTAATTTTGAAAGTTTGGTGTAAAAAATCCTTTCCTTGCAGAAAATATTACGTGATTAATAAACTTGCATTAAATGATGTAATTTGTTATCAAACTTTGTATGGACATATCTACTCGACTACTAATTACTATTAAAGGACTAATATACCATCTTAATCCTTGTGAAGCAGTGAAATGATTTTACATAAACTGGAACATTGGAATATTTATTACTAGAATTCGCATGAAATTGAACGCAATAAGTAATGTTGGGGAGACTTGACCACGATTTTATGGGGAGACTTGACCAAGTGGCGATCAGCTGAAGAAAGATACAAAATTCTTAATATTTATTATGTTTTGGCATCTACTGTTAATGTTAATCACGCCATAAAAAATCCCACCTAAAACATAAGTCGTTATATTTTAGTATTAGTAAACACAGTTAGCAATAGTAGGACTGATTTCGTGACGTGTGAACATGCAATGCAAGCAGTACAGTTAATCCTTAAAAAGAAATGCATTTAAAAAATCAAAATTTATCAAATGTAACCCTTTTATATTTTTTACTGCTACCTAAGGATCTCGACAATAGGGAAAAAAATAATTACAGTATGTTTTATGTCATTATTTTTTGTTATGATTTTTCAAAATTCTCTTGGTCAAGTCTCCCCACGCCTTGGTCAAGTCTCCCCGCAATGGGGAGACTTGACCAGAAAAAACGATCACAGAAAAACTTTTGTAACTTTTCAAAAATTAAATTAAAAATTCTGCAAAAAATCATGAAGACGCGCAATAACTTTGTGCATTATATCTGAATGATTTTTGGGGGATTGAAGGCTTTTTTAGAGATTTATGCAGTTTTAGCTGAAAACCTGGTCAAGTCTCCCCATGTTCCCCTATTCAATAATTTTTAAGCCCCTCCCGAAACAAAATCCTGGCTACGGGCCTGAAGATACACCCAAAGAAATTACCCTATTTCATTGAGCTTCTTCAGTTTCCGAGCGATTTCAACACCTGTTATCAGAAAGATCTAATGTATCAAAGCTACATAAGATTGGACCGAGTCTAATGATACAAATCAATTCTGTCATCTATATCGATTGTAATCAATTTAGTAAACCCCATCAATTTGCCACCTGGTAGCAAGTCGCTGATTCATTTTGACATTATATTTTGCGCGTAAATTCCTAACAATACTTCGAAATTAGATAATCCATGTTTGATGGTGGTAATATCGAAGTTAAAACTAGAGTTGGTTTGTAATAGAAACAGATCAACAAAAACTTATGTTCACAGAGCTGTTATCCATTTCCTTTCAATATGCTTCGCTGTGTATCAAAAATTGTCCATATTACAAAAAAGACGTAGTTCCCGAAAACATTCCACAAAAATGACTATAGCAGGGTTGGAAAGATTTTTTCATTCACATGCTATCGAAGGATAAGTGGAAATGTTTTCAAGCAGCAATATCACGATGTGTAGGAAAGCGAAAAACCAGCACCGGATGGATGCTGCGTGGGCGTCCCGAGAGGCAACACAACCGATTGTTGAAATTATGCTCAGGCGCAAGCTTTCAGCGTAATAGCACACATACACACACAGGACACGACAGAAGAACCTTTACGGTGTACCACTGGAACTGGTGGAAACCCTAAACGCCCACAATGAAATTTATTCGCTATTTTACGAAGCCAGCTGCTGTTACAAAACAAAGTTGTTGGATTATCACTACTACAACCCAAGTAAAGTTTATCCGGGCTTGGAGTGAAAAAGACCGGTGAGGAAGCTGTAGTGGACAACTGTGTAAGAACGCAAAACTCGTAAAAGGTTTGTTCTTAGGAAGGGGATCAGAAAATTTTATGAATGAAACTGCTATCTAGCATACATTCACACAGCGACAAGAGCCTGCGGAATGTTAAAATTTGGCTCGCCTGATGAATTCGATGAAAGGGCACTTTTTCCACCCTTAGCGAACGGCCTTGGAATCATAATCAGATAGCGAATCTATTGTACTGTGGCAACTGCAATGTTTCCTAATCGAATGCCGCTCAGCCCTAATCTATGATTGATTGAAATTGCGATGTTGGGAAAGCACGAAAATACTTTTTGCCCTAAGACGAAATTGAAGCAATACAAAGACCTAATTTAGCGTAATATATTTAGGATATGTATAGATACACTAAATATAGAAAACATGCTCTACGTAGGTTACGATGTGAAGGCTGAAACAGCCAGTCCTATTCACTGGCAGCTCGAGGGAGGGACACGTTACAAATATTCACTCTGTAGACATTTTAGTTGAAGTGTTTGTGTTGCGTTCTAATGTTTTCGTGGTTTATTGTTCGATGAACTAATCTTTTAAGCTTCTTATCACGGTAGAGGTCATTCATATTGTATCTATAATAACTCTCGGACAGTTCGAGTAAGTTTTAAGATTTGTGCAGTGTGTTATTAGACGTTTTGTCTCGGTATTGTTTTGTGCTCGTTCTCAAGGCCACATTCCTCAGTCTTTTGTTCGCGCAGTGAGAGTTATAGGGTAAGAGAGAATAATACGCCCAACCGAGGCAAAACGCCCCTCTTCTATTCCAAGGAACCCGGAATTATCTGAAGCGTAAAAGTGACTGATAATAGTATCATTACATGAAATCGAAAACCTAAGTTAATTTGGCGTTTTTCATATGCTAAAAAACAACAATGCACACCAAAGATTCGAAAGAGGTGTTTCGATATAAGACTATTCCCACTATCCCCACTATTTTTCTATAATCGTTTTAACCAATTGGGACGAGTCTGATTAGGTAGTACTATTTCGAGTAACTTATTAGACTATTAAAGTTCCTATCTTAGTTTTGAAGATGATGGTAGAAACTATGTGAGCGTTGCGTGTGGAATTATTCGTGTTTTTACAACAGCTCGTCGCCGGACAAAACGCCCCACTAAGTTCTGAATGGTAAGCTCCATTATTAGCACAACTACAAAGTAACTATTCAACCAATTGTGGTCTTTAAATTCCAGTAATACGTTTCATACATTGTAGGACCATTTTTAACATAGTAAACATTTCATAAATTCGATTGGGGCATATAACCCTGTTGTTGTGGGGGCATCCTACCCAATTTTTATGGGACATACCCACGGTTTGTTGTGGGGCGTACCATCTCTTTGTTGTGAAGCATATTACACTTTGGCTGAGGCCTTTTCCCTCTGGGTGAATATAGAAACTGGAAATTGAGCATCTTTGAAAAATGTGAAATAATACTTTTATTAGGATATTTGTGAGAAAAATACATTTCGGAACCAAGGTCAAGGTTTTATCTAACTCCAAGGAGGCAAATGATATAGCTTGCTGTGGCACATTAGCGCGAACTGTATATTCCATCTGTAAGGGTAGAGAAGGAAGGAGTCGTCAACGACGCGAGTTTGACATGTGAGGATCTCTTGCAGTACGGGGCTGGCTGTTTTAGAGACCGCCCACGTCAACCGGTCAAAATACTTGATTATAGACGTATGCATTCAATAGTAGTCTCAGGAGATGGTTAGAAAACATAGCCCCTATCTTAATCTTATCGAGTGACCTTCGCTGGTATTGTTTTAACCCTTTATAAGGCAGTGGCAACTATATTGCCACCTTTTCGTTTCGTTCATAACAAAGAAATATGAAGTGAGAAGTGTTGCAATCTTATGAAATCTACTTGTTAGGAGTCTGACAACTCTTCTTATTACTTTTTATTGAGATACAGTGAAAAGTGTCAGATTGGTGAAGAGTTTTTTGAAAAAATACGGCGATTTCCTTTTGGATAATAAAATTAGCTCGATTTTGAAAAAAATACTCTAGACCCTATAAGTCTGTGATACAAATCAGTAAAAAAACAACTATTTTTAATCCAAAAATTTGGTTTATGAGTGGTAAAAATTGCAATGAAAAAAATTAAATGAATAAATGAACGTCTGTAATCTGTGGTCTCATTTTTCAACTTATCCTCAGAATCCAGGGGGTATTTACTGTTAATCAGATAATAACCAGTAACTAACCTTAATTTCTTTCTGAATTTCCGATCCAGCTCGATTTGTCTCTATATCTCCACCAATCTCGTTGGAAATACATTAAACATTACGAAGACTGACGTTTTCTAACGGCGGTACGGGCGGTACCAAGTATATTTTCAAATCATTATTTTTTACGAAATAAATGTAAATATATTCTAATCTAAGTGAGAAAACCGTGTCTCTGGGCCTTATAAAGGCCTTATAAAGGCCTTATAAGGTTTAACGCCGAACTACATCCTCTTGCCCAAGGTCCGTCAGCCTGTCCTTCTATTTGTACCGCGGGACGTGAATTGCACAAAACGAAATCAATTATGTCACACAACCATCCAATGTAGCAAAATACGGCGAGAATTATCTGGAGGATTCGTGCAGCAAGAATGCTGAAAATTGTCCTTACAGTGTAGAGAGTATGTGTGATATCTCGGCATATCCCGCGTACAAACTACACGGCGATAAACTAAAACCACAGATAACAGACGTTTAGGCTTCATACGAAATGTATGTAAATACCCGCAACTGAAATTCCGTATAAATCAAACGTCCGGAACACGTTTAGCAAACGTTTGTAGGGGGCGTAGTTATCAATGCAGTGCAGTTGGACTGCAGTTGTCAAACACGTGTAGCATATATGGCAATAGTAAAACATGGATTTCCAACATTGATCAACAGGTTTTTAAGGAAATTTTGTTGTAGCCTAATTATCTGTTACGTGTGCTAAAACTATCTTTGCGGGACGTTTCAAACGGCTGACTACCCACAAGACGGTACATTTACTAGAGTTCCCAGAGTTGCGGAGTATTATATGTGTGATATTTGTGAATTCGATTACGGAACTTCATATCATTTGATATGTAATTGCTTTACAGTAATGCAATTGCGTAATCGGATTTTTGGTTCTCCATACATAGACGAACTTTTTTACAGGGAGCTAAGAAGGATATGCTATTGTTCCTAACCCAGTGTGGCAAATAGCTATTTATTAGTAGGGTTAATTATTCCTCCGGGAGTGAAGAATTCAGGTTGTTCCAGTTCCAGTTACGCAGTACCCAAATTATAGGATATAATCATATTTTTTGCTCACCGAGTTTGTTGTGGAACAAGTTGTAAACATTTGTGACAAACGACTTTTTCAAATGAAACGCTAGATTTTCGTTTGGCACGACTTCTCAAAGCAATTGAAGTAACCAACAGTGTGCCTAGAATATTTTCACTGTCAACACATTATTTTCCTTTGAAGTGGTCCCTCCCAAAGAGAATAGTGAAAGAGACGCAGAGTGAAAATCAGTCAAAACGGCAACACTCCCTTTACGATGATTTCAACACTAGAATTTGGCAACCGTTTCCAAAGGCAGCACTTTAAATGACTCCTATTATATTTTGAAAACAAACCTTTTGTCGATCGTTGGATTTGTTTATCAAACGATGTGCATTTCGAAACAAAGAGATGAAATAATTCTAAAACTTGTTTTTACTCATACATAGACTCTAGAATGCACCTTACAATCACGATTGCACTAAATTCTGACGAAAATTCAAATTTCTTTTTTGATAGAAGTACAATACTTATCTCCTCCAACTCAGGCATGAGTAATGTTTATTTACATTGCACGATTGGTCTGCTCAATAAGGTATTTTTGGCTTCACACTATTCGTCTCTTTTCCTATTCTCTTTGGTCCCTCCCAGTCAAAGCAAGTTGCTGGCTAACGGGGGGCTATTTGCCATCTCGGATGCGCTAATTGCCCTTCAATTTGCCAGCAAATTGCTGGCAATTAGAGGGCAGTTTCAAATGCAACATTTGGGCGATTTGCCGCCGTCATTTTTTTACCGCCCAACCCGCCCTTAAATCGCCCCCCACATCGCCCACGGAACGCGCCATTTAATCGCCCTTAATTGCCTAATATGAAAATTAAAAATAATACTTATTTTCGGATTCATTATCTACTCACATATACTTACCAGTATACTAGGTAATCACCACGAACTTATAGGAAGAATCAAAGGTGAAATTGGTAATGCACACCAAAACTTATCACAATCTGACGTTTATTAAGACTTTAAGTTAGAGATGTTGTTCTACTATACATACACACGATTCCACAATTTTCTACATTCGTTGGCTATATGAAGTGCACTAGATAAACAAAATACAAGTGAGAACACACCAATTGTTCAAAAAACAATTTTAAGCTTAAGCCAAACATGAACCGCCATGTTTGAAACAAGCAAAAAACAACCAAGTCCATTTCAGCCGCCAAAAATTTTGTCTAAGTATTGAAATTGCCTTTAAATCGCATTCGCTAATTGCATTTGTTCCTAGGGGCAATTAGCACAGGCGAGTTGAGTCAAACGTCAAACTTTTTGAATCGCCTGACCATGTTCGTCCGCATTTTTTTACAGGGTATAATTGCACTACACCGGTGTAGCGGTGTTTGCACTGAAACCGTTCGTTTTTGAAAATTCCACTACACCGGTGCTACATTGTTCTACACCGATACCGATGGTGTAACACCTATAAAAAGTAGAGTGTACCGAATGTAGCACTACTGCATTGCTTTGGTTACCATGGGCTACTGTTTATTTGTATCCCGTTGTCAATATTGTACTGTTACTACGAAAATGGATGACCTGTTGAATTTATTCTAGAGTTCGAGTTCAGATTCTGATAATCTGATATTGTGTTTTCTGCAGCAGCAGAATCGACAGAAGAAGAAAAAAGTCAACGATTTCTTAACGGAAGTAGTGCAAAGCTATTCCGAAGAACAAGTGAGTATACAGACATACTCTACTTACATTCCGCTATCATTTTTTTAATTTATAGGGCTAATTTCCGACTTACCAGAGGCACTGCGCAGTAGACCTCTCCACATTTTGAAAAAGTTTTGAAATATACATGGGTCAGCCCAGATTTTTGTTCTACGTGTGAATTTAAGAAGTTTCGCCAAAAATGACTTAACTTGGACATGACATAGAGGTGTCTCCAATCAAAAATCGAAAGATCCCTGAAATTTGCCGACAAAAATTTAACCTGCTGACACCGTTTAGGGATAATAGCCATATGACAATAAAAAAGAAAATATATAATCTACATCATTGCCAAACTCGTGTTAAGATGGAAAACAGTTTTGGCCTGTTAAAGCAGAGGTTTCGGCAGCTAACTCGGTTGGATTTTCACACAACCCTGAGGCAATCGAAATTCATAATGGCATGTTGTGTGTTGCACAATATTTGCATTTTGCGCAACGATGCATTAGACGCTTTTAATGAAGAAGCAGTATACGGAGACGTTTCTGCCGATGTAGCATCAATGACGCGAAGGATCGACGTAGGATTGCGGAATGAAGCGCTTCGGCGGCTAGGAGAACTCAAGCGGGACTCCATAGCGAATAACTCTATTCGTTAGTGTTGTAAACTGCCAATCTGTCAACACTGTGAACGGTAATGCAGTTCCAATGGCACCTCGATTGCGGCAGCTGTCATCGTTAAAATCAAAACAATCGACGAAGAAAAAAAGGAACGGCAGAACGTGGGGAAAATAGTGAAGTAAACTTCTTTCGAAACATAGAATCTCTTCAAGTACATCCCTAAGTGTACCAATTAATCCCTAAATACGCCTGAGAAATCCGACGGCGATCGACGATCACTGGATTTGTGCCAGTTGTTACGAACCGCACCGAAATCTAAGAACACTAGTATATCTGCAGCCTCGATCGACGGAAATACTGGTCACTGTGATTCATCGCCACACGTGAGTTTAGAAAACCTACATCGTGATCTAAAACCTAAATTATGAAAACCAAATTGCTAAATCTAAATTTAATATTAATTACCATTACCCTAAATTTAATATTTTTTACTATTACCCCTATAACTACAAAATTGATTATCTACCTATATGTTTGCAACAGAATTTGTTACTGCTGGTAGCTTTCGGATGGTATTCCATTGTGGTTTCTGTAGGAGATAAAACTGAACGTGAGTTGGATTAAATTGTATATTCTATATATGTAAACTAATGAATTAATAATAAATTCCAGCTTAAAAGCTGTCTACAGTATAAACTGCTAAACGGACGTTTCAATCTCCTAGAATCACCCGCAATCGTGAACAGTTAGTTTTTGAAGTAGAATACTTCTAACGTTTCAATATAGGGTCCCGTTTCAAAAATTTTTGCCAGAATTTTACCCGATTTTTTAAACGTGAATATCTGCCTTTGTACTGAATGAAAAAATAAGATTATTACGCTATCTGATTGGAAATATGTACAACAATTTTGTATCCAATTCGGTAGTATGTACAATTACTAAAAATAGCGGAAATAATGGATTTTATGAAAGAAGTAATTATCTGATCCATGATTGGTTGGTACAATTCGCTCAAAAAGCAAGCGTTGCTGGGACTGCCTCTTTTTGATCGAACGAACTGCGACGCGTATAAAAAGAGAACATAAGATAAATTCGTTAGTTTGTGTTCTGACGTTGTAAGCGTAGCAGCTGTTATGTTTCATGTCAGCTAACATTCATCGATGGTAGGTAATAGATACCAAGACTGCCGCCAGGCGCTGATGATTCTAATCATGAAATGACGTGACAATTTTTGTATTTCAATATCACACTATTGACAAGCAAAAATGAACAGATCTCGAAAACGTGAAAACTCTCATACATCAGTCAATCTATCCCCGGCAGAGCCGTCAATAGTGAGCAGGTTAGTAATTCAAACAAACACGAAAAGTTATAAATAAATGTGCCGCGTGCCTGTTTGAATTAGTTGTTGCTCTTTTGCCAGACAAGTAACATCGTACCTATAGCGTCTCGTACGACAGATTTGAGCACCCAGCACACTACGCTTCTATGAATGACGTCATCATCGACTATTTAAAGAATATCATTCCTCGAGCGACTTCATTCTCCCGTCAAACGTCGAGCCGTAAAGAACAGCAGTAGCAATCATGCATGTTGACAATGCGCTGCGATGAGTGCTGCATTTGATCACTGCTACCGCTGGGGGTGATCCGATGTAAATAGAGCGCGGCTGCAAGAGTTGGCAAACCATAGATGAAGCTGACTAATTGTTCCATTCTGCATGTTATTATTGTTAAATTAAAAGCCCTTTTAAGGACTATAACAATAACAAACAATAAAGAGCAAATTGGAATATTTCCAATCGTTGACAGCGATAATCCAATTGCGCAGTTTATAGTCGTTATTTGTTGCTTGCGCGTATATTGACAATCTGAAATTTGCAACAATCTGTTATTTGTTTAAATTTATCCTTCCGAAACAATACAATAATGTGCAGCTACTTAAAGTACATTTCCAGGTTGAAATTAGCGAAAACCTGTGATTTATTAAAAATAGTCTTTCGGAAACATAATCCAAAATTCTGCAATGTTTGAGAAAATTGGAGGATATGGCAACACTGCCAGCTAGCGAAAGCCGTACCAAAAAGAATCCGCAAATATTTTTTCGTTATTCTGCATGAAGGCAGTCCTTCCATTATCGGTGCGAAAGTGATAAAAGCCGATGTCACGTTTCAAGCTATCACTATTTCATATTAGATGCTGAAGGGAAAGGTTGTTTTGTTTCATTTCGAAATATTTATCTGATGTAAGTAACGTGCGGCTGGAAGAGATGCAGCTGACTAATTGTTCCATTCTGCATATTATTTTTGTTAAACCAAAAGCCCTTAGTTAGTTTAGTACTTTTCATTCCATAGCACGCGTGTTTGTGGATCCCACAAATAGTCCATTTCTGGATTCCACCAATGGTCCTTTTCAGGACCCCACATACAGAACAGTTAATTTGAATGATTCCCTTAAAATGGTTCCTTTTAGGACCCCAAATATAAAACATTTCAGAGTTAATGTTAATTAAACCACCGACTATATAAAGGGACATATGTTGAAGTTTCTTCGTTTACGAATAATTTGATTTATGACCAATTATTTTGCTATCGCGCTTGCAAACATTTGATTCGATAGCAGGTATTTAAAGATAGATGTAAGGTTTTGTTTGTGAGCATTATTAATTGATGTTCCCATTTTATGGATTTGAATAAAACTTTTTTAAAACTTGAATTTATCACACTATAGGTTATCCATTTTAATTTAAAAATTCAACAATTATCTCTAGTGAAGAATAGCATGCCTGTGTGTAGTTCTGAAACAGTCGGTGGCATTAACGGGTTTTAATTTGGCCACGGATAATATTGCTTGCTCATAAAACTAGCTGCATTTTTAATGTCATCGTGGTCGTGTCTTGCACACAACACTTTTTTTTAGAGTTGAATAAATGGATTGGCGATGGGGTGGTTTGGTGCGAGAACCGCGCTCTCTTGTTCTTTAAATTATGTGTGGCGCCAGGTGCTTGTACAGATAAATTCACCACGGCGCGCGTTCCAGTGTGCACAGTGGTGAATTTATCTGTGTGTTTGTTTCCTCCGGCAAGCCGTAATGCATACTGGTTGTTTCGTTGTGTAAAGGAGATGGTGTTGGCTTATTGGATACTGATAATACGATTTTCTGTTCATGATTTGATACGAGTTACTTCGGAAAGTTTATTTACGAGTTTATAGAACATTTTTGCAAGGAAAATTTAAAATACTTGGTCCTCGGATCAAACTGAGAAAAAGTTTTACGTATCATCATGTTATAAACTCAGTTAAATAACGGTCCGTAAAACAGATTAATTGTATCCAAATTAAGCCCGGCTTATTTTGTGTGCGGCTAAATGACGCAATGTGCTTTTAACTTATTTTGTTTACGAATATCGCGGCTACACAAATGAAAAGCTCCATTACTGTGAAAACTCCACTCTAAGATACCTGCTTGGTTAAGGTTCGAGCATATTATTATTTACGAAAACATGGGGTAAAACGCGCCTCCTAAGGTAATATGATCATAGTTTAGCTATAGAACATTAATTGGGAGAATTTAATTTGAATGATATTTATTCAACCCCCATTTCCACCTGTAATCGCAATCATAACGCTTTGAAAAATGTTCAAAATTTTAATGATTCACAACAACAACGGGACAGAAAGCTCGTTGGACTAACACGTAATTTTGTTTTCTGTTGAGATTTCACAAAAAATGTGGCTTTGAATCGTCTTAGGTTATGCAATTATTAGGTTTTCAAAACAATTGTTCTGTTTTAGATTAGAAAGATGGGTAGGTAATGTCAACGACATTACCGAAATGAAGTAGCATACATTAATACGAATGCTGCATTTTTTACAAATTTCTGAAAGGTTTTATTAAAATAAATTATTTCAGTATTTCTAATGGAAATAGCGAAATAACAATACAAATATATACGATTCTCTACTGTTGCCAAATGATCTGATTCACTCTCATTTAATGCTCTTTTCAGGGTTACCATATGAGGGTAAATATGTTGGAATATTTTCGTTCGATCGATTCGATCGTTCGGAGGTTTCGATCTACCGATATTTCGGTATTTTTAGAAATAACGAAATGGCTGGTTTTAATATAACCTATCACAATATAGTCAAAATTATAGCATTCGCATTAACAGCCTAAAGTGTATTCTACTTCACTCCGGTTATGTCTCTGACATTACCCACCCATCTTTTTGTGTTTCGAATTCATCTCGTCAGTAACTAGCACCATATGGGTGTCTAGTTAGACGATGTATCTAAACTAGTACCCAAATTAGCACTAGTTAGACACAAAAAATTCCAAAAAGTTCACACGACATATGTGAACGCCTAAAGCCACATGTCCCGAGTGATGTCCCGGGAATCAAATATAGCTCTGGTTTGCTGGTTATTGCATAATACCAGGCGTTTGGTTTCTTGAACCAAAAGACAAGAGTTCGTCTTCGCTTTCTCGTCAACAAACCAGAGCTATATTTGCTTCCCGGGACATCACTCGGGACATGTGGCTTTAGGCGTTCACATATGTCGTGTGAACTGTTTGGAATTTTTTGTGTTTAACTAGTGCTAATTTGGGTACTAGTTTAGATACATCGTCTAACTAGACACCCAGATGATGCTAGTTACTGACGAGATGAATTCGAAACGCAAAAAAAACAAAACTTAATTAAAATTAGGTCTTGTGCCCTTAACGCGCAAAACGGTTTAGTCCAATTTTTATTGCAAGTCCTACATGTTTGAAACTTTCATTGCATTTCCCTCGACTGGATGATTTTGAATATGGGACAGATATGATTGGAACGGCAAACTAGGTTATTCAACATAGTACACAAAGGGATCTTCTTCCAATGACAAGTAATTAAAAATAGAAAATACGCAGATTGAGCAGAAATTTCGAGCAAAAATGTTTAGATAAACGCAATACAAAGATCTGGAATGTTTACGGTTCTTCGCGAACATTTCCACTCACAATCTCGACGACGTAGGTTTATTCAAACCAGTATGCGGTAAAAAATCCCGCAGATTGTCGAGATCCCCCCGGGTGGCCAGAACGCAAATCGATGCCAGCACGAAGACAAAAAGGAGAATTTCCTTCATTGACTGGGTCTGGTAAGACTTGCCGGCCGGTTGGTCGTGCCTGGGACGAGTAGAAAATTTTTATGTTCGTAAGCGTCATTTGCCAGCGTCCATACTAGGCTCCGGCAAACAAAAGCGACACTCTGCACAGAGAGTGCGAGTGGGACACAAACTATGTATGAGGTAAACCGAGATAGTTCGATGGAGCCTCGACGCAATACAGCTCTGTTCTAAAAATAGATTTTCCACTTTGGCTTTGTTCGAGGTTCCTGATGGCATCCACTAGCAATGGGGATGTGTGAAAGTGTTTGTGCGAACGAAAGAGCTGGCAAGAAGACGTCATGAAAGTGCCTTCCTCCATGCCGGCCGCGTAAATTTTCCTCTGCTTCAAAAGTCGCACACACAAACAAGCCTATAGTTCGGAGCTTTTACACACGGCTGCTCGCAAACCAATCGGAGGCTCGCTCGGAAGCTTCCACTAGCGGTTAATGAAAGAAAGCTTCGTTCTGTCGCAGTAGCATCCAACCACGATATGTTGGTGTATGTGAAATTCCACCGAGCTGGAAACGCTCAATGGAAAACTCGTGGAGTACGGTACAAGGAAGGATGGTTAGCAATGGATGGATAGCGGACGGGAGGAATTTTCATTCAGAATGTGTGGGCGATAGACGTGAAAGTTCGGGTGAAAATCCCGAATACGACCCGAAGTTAAGTCTATAAAAGGAACTGGCTCCCATCAGTTATCACACATTTAGCAAGTGACTACCAAAGTGAAAATCTGGAAGAAAAACAGAAGTTGACGACCCAGGAATACTCTCAGTAAAGAAGAGCAACCAAGAGTGAATTGTGATAAAGTGAATTGAATACAGCAAACAGTGGAAGTGTGTGAGCGCCGCAAGCAGTAATCGGGAGCCTCTGATAGACTGCAACCCACGCAGATGAAAAATTTGCCTCCTACACAATAGCAAACGAAAAAGCTGGAAAACTGGACAATTACTCCGCAAAATTTATGTGATAAATAGTTTAAAAAAAACTTCATAGTGCACTTAACTCGAACAGTGAATTATTTTGATAAACTTTTTAAAATCCTGGACGAATGTTTTGCTCAGTTTAATAAATAAAAAGTGCAAAAGTGAACAATTTGATTTTTTGGATATAGTTCATTTTTATATCAGCATCTGAGTTGGTAAGTACGGGTCTGGAAGAACATATACCATATGCTGCTTGCTAGGTTTGGATAGTGACCTATATTCTTGGCAAACGTCCTGTATGTTAACAGTCGTTAGTACATTGCCAGACAGCGATGCACTGCGCATTGCATTTCACTATCGAGGCCTACCAACAGCATCGATGGAAGTAGTGCAATAAATAAAAACCTTTGAAATAATATAGGTCACACTAGAGAGCAGCATCGCATGTCTGCACAACCGGGCCTGGTTTATTAGGCCGTGCTCTACTTTTCACGTATCCGGTTCCAGAGGTAAATGCTTCAAACAATAGCTTGTTTGCCGTTTGAATGTAATATAAAATTCAATATTATCGGTCTTCCGGAGCTTCGACCGGCCTCGGCAAACTTGTGTGCCAAAGATTACTGGTTTTCGATGAGCATGGCCTTGGTCCTGTACGAATTAAAGCTTTTCCACGCGTCAGCTACAAAGACCAGTTTGGAGCAAAAGGATTATTTTCCACCACGCTGGCAGCAACAGCCGACAATGCTTTGCCGAGCTTGCCACTTGAACTACTTGTTGGAAGCACTAGCAGTAGCAGCAGCAGGTAGCAGGTCCTTGAGCTCACTGGCGGCTCATGCGCTCCCCCACCATTGGTCTTTCGTGAGATAAGTATGTACAGCGCAGTGAAGGTGATGGTGGGAAAATGACAATCTGTTTGCACAGTACTTTCAGTATGCTGGGAAATGCTTACTCTGAAATGATTGGGATGTGTTATCAAACAACCGCAGGAGCGGGACTTCCCTTGGAAGAGGTTACAGGGTCCGCCCCGTTGCATGTGACGCATGTATGTTCACTGCAGTGCGTATACAGTCCCGAGAACCAAGGAAAAGTTTTGCAGCTTGCGATGCATTAATACCCCGCAATAATCTTTTTTTCAATATGTTCACTAGGTAGACGGATTTTGAAATCGAACTATTTTCTGGTGGTTTTTGTGTATTTTTGTGATATGTTGTATAACTTAGAACAATGGAACAAAGGAATACGTTGAACCATTGCAGTAAATTGCTTCGAACATTATTATACCAGAGATGAGTAGGGTCCAAACAACTATCGAATGACATTGGTTGGGTTAGAATCAATTTGGTGAATTTTAGATCCTTGCTTGCCTTGAATCTAATTTTTTATTAGGTATATTATATAATAATCATATGAAAAAATGAAATGCATGAATGCAATTATTTGAGAAGATTCAATGACTTCGAAAAAGTGGTTGGAAATATTGTACTCAATATACTGAAGCTTTATTAATTCTACGAAATATAATGTTATAACGAGAGAGATATCTAGAAACCTGAACGCAGAGCGTTGATATCTTCTATATTTTTTGTAATAATATTCTTTTGCTGAAGACCCCGAATATCCCAATAAATTATTTACAAGAGAGTTTTTTTTCAAGCCAGAATGAGGATTAATCACCAAACTCATAATATAGAAAGCTGAGGTTTTTTTATATTCAAAATTTCGTTGACGACAAATTCACACTCAGGTTGTGTTGCCATTGTGTAATATAACTTACGAAAATTGTATTAAACACTGTACATCGAAACCACCACAAATTATCATTAGAAACAGGTTTAAAAGCTTACGGACTAATCATTTGTCTTCTGCTGGCAGGAGTCGAACTTAGGCAGAGTTACTACGAATCACTCAAGTCTTCCAACAGCATGTCTCATGGCAAAGATAGACTTTTTCCTCTTTACCATGATAACCAAGTAAGTAATTTTTGTTTTGAAATAAAATAATTGCACAGAAAAAATGAATATTACGTTTGTCGTAAAGTACATAGCGATATATTATCGTGCCTGCTAATAAGATTTACATGATCAATTATGTAAATACCTGGAATAAAACTTGGCGCACTAAACGGAGGAATTGTGTTCTTTATGTAAACTTATGTCATTTAACTTATATGTACATCACACGTGATGTAAATTTACAATTTTTTTTAAATGTGCCCATTTGGCAATAGATCTGGATTTATAGAAAATAACAAAAGCAAAAGAAAGAGAAGTTTAAAATTTTTGATAGTTTGTTGAGAAAGGGAGAGATTACAAAGATCAAACGGTGCTAAAAACGGTGCAAAAACTGTGATTATTATACATTGGCTCTAGATGTATAACTCCTCCAAAATTAGTTCGAAGAAGTTAATTTGAGTTTACTTTAAAAATCACGAAAATTCATCGAATTTCACTGAATTCAAGAATATATATCTCATTAGGAGGTTACACCACTGTACAACACGAAAAAATAAGCATACTTTGGGATTTTTCTTGATGCAAAAAAGATGCAAATAGAGATCTTTATAATTCTAGTTTTGAAGCATAAAAAAATGTCAGGAAATTTTGCCACTAAATCAAGTTTTTTGGATCGGGGCCACTACCGGACAATTTATCTCCCGTAATTTTTGACCTAGAGCTTAAAATTAAAGCTTGTTCGTAGGATTTTTATCAATATATGGATTTTACTCTAAATGTTTAGTTAAAGATCCACACAAAACAGTTTATTCAATTCAAAATTTATTAAAAAAGCAATAAAAAATTAAAATATTGCGTGTGTTACTAGAGAAAACAATGTTGAATATATCTACTGTGAAAATTTCACGACGATTTAAAATGGTTACGTTTCCGGTTTAAAATAACGCGGTTCAAGTTTTCAGTATGCTCAGAGTGTATATAACAGGTGTTGCGGTAAAATAAAAAACTGGAACATTTGGTTGTTATTGTTGCCTTCCATTTTTCATCTTTTGGATAATTTCGCACATATATTTACTCCACAATCAAATTTTTTTTGAATGTCAAAATAAATAAAAATGGCAAAATCATGAACAATCTCGCGCAGTGGCTCGCCTCTGACAACTCAAACTGCACGATTCAGCCTGTTATTTTTGCCTAAAACAAAAAGAGGAATACTTCCTTCAGCAGTAAGTGCGTTAATAACATTGTAAAATGAGATCGTTTAAAAAAAATTAGTTCAGTCTGTGCACAATTAAATTCTCTAAAATCTGTTTTTGCTGTAGTTTTTTTGTAATCGTGTACGGAGTTTTGAAAGATATTATTTCATAAAATGAGCATTAAAGTTTTTATAAAAATAATTGATGAGGAGACCGCCTTAAGTTCGAAAAATGTTTATCCTGTCCAACTTTTCTTTTTGTTACAAATACCAAGTTAGTTTTACAATTGAAAATTTCAGGTTCTTGGGATATCGTGATCACCAAAACACCACTTTTCAAAAAGTACTCTTCCGAGATAGTCCATTTAACGATCCGTGCAGAAAGCCGACGGCCTCACTTATGTAACGTTGGGCGCCGCCATCGAGGTTTCAATAAAAAATGAAGCATAAATTGCTGAAACTGTAGCTGTTATACCGATAAACCGACATGACAACTAGAACGATTTCGGTGAAATTTTTGGCAAATAATTTAAACTAAATAAGATCGGAACAGTGGCTCCATCTGTATAATGAGTTACACATCATTACTTAACGTGTCTCTCGTAAAATAAAACACTAATGGCCTTTAGTAAAAATCTGGACAAGATGAGTTGGACATATTCAAACTAGCAGAAGTTTTTCGAATTCAAATGAGCGAAGCATCGTATATTAACGTTTCAAGTAGAAAGTATAGTGGTATTGACTAACTATGTGCTCCGGTTGACTTCATGAAAAGCAAATCAAAAAACAACATTTTTCAATCATTTCGTCGTTAGAGAATGGAACGATTTACTGTCAGATTGCAAAGATTTTTCGTCGAAAATGCAGTGTACGAGACAGTGTATTTCATTTACTCTGAATTTAGCATATTCCTCGATGATTTGTCAAATATCGTTCTATCTTTACAAAATATTAGATAATTGTTAACTGTTCTACAAAACCGGAACATATATTTCTAAGATTATTGCGCGCTTCAAAAAATTTCAAATTCAGTGCAACTTTTTTAAGCCGCATTTCCTGAGGCTATGACTGTCAATTTTCTCTTGACCAGACTTTTACTGTAGGAACTCTAAACAACACATGACAGTTTTGTCGATTATTAGAGAGTTGACGCAAAATTCTGTAGCTCGTACTGTCAAATGCAATTGTCCGTTTGACAGTACGAGTTACCGATTTTTGCGCCAACTCTTTAATAATCTCTTGCCAAATCTAAAAATAGAGATTTTGGGAAAATTTTCTTAAAAGTATGTTACGGGCCCCGATCCAAATCGAATCTATTTAGTGAATGTTTATGAACTATAGAACTGAAATGTGGCAAACGATTTGCTAGATCAAAATTTTATCTCTTGTCATATTATGCATAAACGCTTCCGGGCAAAAGTGCCTCAAAGATCCAAATTACCCCAACCCTGGGCCAATTTGGGCCATGCATTTCTATTCTATTTGTTGCAATTGAATTGAACATGAAATCAATCCTATTAGTTTTTTTTATTTATTTCACATTTTTCAAATGGAATGTACTCTTCGATATGGACAACTTTGTAGCCCAAACTAAACTATATTTTGCCCAAATAGAAACTATAAACGGTATTTCGATCTATAAAATGGGAATGTGTTAAGCGTTTCGCAAATAACTTATCATTCCGGAAAGATTGATCAACTGTACACACTTTTATCTCCGACGGTTTCTCACAATCTCGTATCAGACTATGTCCATGACAAAGATCCAAATTGGGCGCATATTTCACAACTCATACACCGATAAACCGAAAACGATTTATTATCTCACCCAAAGCAAGATATCAGATGAAAGACATTGTGCAGCAGAGTCACAAACACGATAATGTATTTAGTTTAATTAATTGTTTTAGTCAATAAAAATTTTGCTTTAAGGCACACTAGCTTTTCGTAAAAGCGCTCCGAAGAAACATGTTAAAATAACATTGTTAATACACAGGAAAACTGAGAAACGTTTAATTTGGAGTGTTATTGCAGAATTATATAAAACCGGGAACATGACATATGCGCTTTTCGTAACATTACCATGACCGAGAAATAATGTGACATGTCAAAGTAAGCTCAGATGCTAAATTTTACATCATTTGGACAATTTTGACCGCCGCCCACTTCGGTTGAAGTTTTTGCCATTGGCTCTATGGGAAAATAAAAGGGAACATACATTCAATGCCTTAACGTTTGAAGTAGTACTCAAAAATTACAGTCTATGCCTTTTAAAAGAAAACAAACTAAGTATTTGAATTGATACTTTTGTTTTTTGAAAAATTAGGGTAATTCAGGTTTTTGGACATTTTGCCCCCAAAATCCCCTATTTCTAATAACATGTCTGGTCTATGCGGCAAATCATGCTGAGAGTTGAGATTCCAGGGCGTTTTGTCATCCATATAACATTTTATCATTGTCTCATGCGTATATCTCTATTATTCTTCAACAAAAAGAATAACAAATGTATCTTGTTAAAGGTGGCAGAAACAAAATGAATGTAGATTTATTATCTGTAAAATTAGCTTTTTGACATTTGATCTAAAACAAGTTTTTCATTAAATAGCACATATCAACTCCATTTAATAATAATTTTTTTAACCATTTCATGCCCACGTTGTTTATAAACAACAACGTTTTTAATAAGCTTTAACTCTTAATTTAGCTAAATTTTTGCTTATAAAACCTACTAAGGTTAATACCTGGGAATACTACCTTTCATTAGAGTACTAATCAGTGCTACAAGTACAAATTTATCAATAAAGGTACAGATTTTTGTTGATTCTGCACAGTGCAGATAACAGATTTTTGTGAAAATGATTGGTACAGATTTTTTTTACATAACAGCAGGGAAAAATAATTTAACCCTGCGATGCATGCCAGTATTAAGCAGGTAAACGTTGAGTTAGGGTGCTTACAAAAAGGGCCTCGAGAAGCTGAGCTGGGGTTGGCACTGACATTAGAGTGCAAGATCCGAGAAACCTGCTTGCAGCATATCAAATGGAGCATGTCAGAGTAAACGCAGGGACTGCCTGCGTTTACTCTGACATGCATCATTTGATATGCAGATGCGGTCGGCTTTCACTCTGATATCATCCCTTTGGTTTGCAGCAAACAGGTTTCTCGCATCTCGCACTCTAAAGTCAGTACCGGCCCCAGCTCAGCTTCTCGCGGCCACTCTATAAGCGGTCTTAGAATGCTGACAGAGTGATGACGAGAATCTGAAGTTGAGCTGGTACAGACTGAAGTTGAACTGAAGCTGACATAAGAATGTGATATGCGAAAAATCTGCTTCCAGCAAATCAAAGGAACGATGTCTGAGTGAAAGCCGAGCGAATCTTCTCGGAGGGTATATGTTTACTTTGACATACTCCATTTGATTTGCTGCAAGCAGGTTTCTCGCGTCCTATTGATGTATACATAACATACATGGAACTCTAACTGGTTTCTTTCGGAATTCCAGCTTAAATTAAAAAAACCGAGCCGGAATTTCTAGTTTAATTTTTTCCTATGAATTTCCCCTGCTTCTAGTATCAATTTGGATCATAGCAAGATTTTCGTGTTTCTAGACCCAGACCCAGACAACAGATTTAATGAAAACTAGATTTTGAAACCTTTATGCGCAAAGAACAAAATGGATTTGGAAGCGTTAATTCACTACGTGTGGTATACTAAAGACTCAGACAGCACATGGTAGAAGTTTTATTTTAGGAAAAATACTAGAGGTTGGGTTATTAGTATATTTTATGAAAAAATGTGCAAATATTCACATACTCATTATGTTCCCGAGGATCTCCCACGTTCAACAAGGTACATTCAATAAAATTAAAGATTGAAGAATAATAAATGAAAGATATATGAATGAGAAAATTAAATTTGGTATGGATGACAAAATGCTCTAGAATCCCAACTTCTTGTACTCTGCCGAAGGCCACAAAAGTTCCATTTCTTTCCTGAGATTTTTCTATATAAAAAAACAACATTGCCAAAATGTATGATTTGCCGCATAGAGCAGAAAAGTGATTGAAAATAGGGGATTTTGAGGACATAATGAACCAAACTCCTAATTTTTCGTATTTTTCAAGAAATGGACGCCAATCTATTCAAATACTAAGATCGCTTCCTTCAAAAAGGTATTAACTGTAATTTTTGAGTGCTACATCAAAATTTTACGCATTCAATGTATTTTTCCATCATATTTTCTCAGGGCGCCAACGGTAGAAACTTCAATCGAAGTGGCCGGGGGTGTAAAATTGTGCAGATGTTGTGAAATATAGCATGACAAATGATGCATGGTTATATTCACACCGAAGCATAAATACAGGGGTTTACCCCAATTTAAAATTACATTATTTTGCCACATTGGCGTGTAAGCCACAAACAGTTTTGGTTCAATTTGGTCCTCGGTAGTAAAAAAAGAACTTCTGTGCAAACTGGGACATCAGTCTCGATCAGTCGTTTACTGTACACATAATGTGTCATTTTTTGGATCTAGTGTCTAGCTAGTAGCCCACTGACGAGGAGAGTCCGAAACACAAAAAATATTATATTTTAAATTTTGATCCAATTAATTCGTGCAACTCGATGTTTAAAATTTTGCCTATGGTGCAGAATTAAAAGGTGGAATCATTTTCTGTACCTAATTGAGGTTGTCAATATTTTTTAATACAAAATTAAGGGATAAAGATGGAAACGATAATGTTTTGTGTCAAGATTTGTTTGGGTTATTTCATGATGTGGATGTTTACGTTTTGATGCTATGACAATCGTACTTAAGTAATAAGAAGAAAAAAAAACTAAATTTGAAATATTGACAAATGTTCACATCTCAACCAACTTGTGGTCATCGCAGCTGTCAATTCTAAATAACTATCCAAATGTAAAATTTTGAAATGGTTCGCTCTCTGTGTTAAATTTTACTATTCTAGAGAAGATAACTTTCGAACTGTCAAATTTTAACTAAAAGTTAAAAAAAAATCGCCAAATTGTTCACAGCCCTAGAATTAGGTGATCCTTAATTCAGGGAATTTAAGGAATGTCTAAAGGTTGGCAATTTTCAGTAAACCAAGTAATGTTCGGAAGTGTCGATGACTGCTCAATGAATCTCCTATTATCAAAATTTTCTAATTTGCTTGCCAAACCCTGAGTTAACTAGCTAACTTTTATACCAAGTAAGCAAACCTGAAAAAGCAGATTAACGAATACAATTGATTAATCCCTAAACAATAGAAAAATCAATAATCGATTATAATCTTTCGGGAAATTCATGTAAAACGAGTAACTAATATCTATTATTCGACCGCAAAATCCATGAAGTGGTTGCCAGCGACAAACATTAAAATTGTAGAACAATATCGACAAGCACCCCAGAAATAGCAAGAAACCTTTTTCCGGAATAAAAAAAACAATCTAATTTATGCGTTATAGTACCAAACTTTGTTTTTAATGGTTAGTTTTTTATCCGTCCGTATCACATTCGAAAGACTGTTGCTTATTCAAGCACTCTGGTGCAATAACTTTACGATGAATCCTTGCGTAATAAACATAACCACAAATAATCGTACTGGTTTCCAACCGTGCAATGAGTGTGATACTTTCAAAGAGCTCTAAACAATAAACAAACAGCGCCCAAGCAATCTATTATTTTACAGAACAAAACCATACCAAACACCGGTAGTTGTGTGACGCAAGTAACCATTCGTATTCGGACACCGAAAATGAAAGATTATGGTTAGCGCTCCAACACGAACAAAAGCTACTGATTCTCATACCCCTTGCCTGAACCAGTATGAACCATACAAAAGAGATGCCGGCACCCTATCGGTCTCATTCGAAGGCCAACCGGAGCCACCTTGCTCTATCTCTTTCTAGCGGCGATGACGCAAATACCGCATGCGTCCCTATCACATCCCAGCGGCGGTACACTCCACGCGTTGCTCGCACGTCCTTCAGTTGCGGCGAACGGCGACGGATACAAGTTTCGGTCAATAGTGCAAGCGTTATATTTCTTTAACCTCCAACCGCGGCAGCTCAGCCTCTCGTCTAAGTTGACTTTTCACCTTCTCTCCCAAAAGACAAGGGCATATATAATCAGTTTTCGCCTCGAACCATCATCAGATGGGTGTTTCGTATCAGCAGCACAATGCATTTTTTCTTTTCTCTACTTTACTCCAACAGGTTCACAAGCCACAATCATGTATACCATCCTGTTGCCATTGTTTGGCCTAGTGACGCTCGGTAGTGCAGCATTAACATACCCGGTATTCGGCACTAAAAGGTACACCAGGGCCAATCTACTACCGGCCAGCGAGTATGGAGGTTCTCGCTCGGTACCAGTTTACCCTCACGTCCCACAGTACTATGACAGTCAACCACAGTACATGACCATGCCACTTTACTCGATGAATCCGTCTACATCTTCGGACTACTACGACGATAGTACTAGCTACAATAGTAATTATTATTATGTTCCACCTGTACATCGACGCCACCAACGCCAAGAGCGTTATCCATCGTATGGACTTCCAACTTACCGCGGCGAGTATAAACCGACTCCGTACTACTACGCGCACGCCCCAAGTTATAGCTACTCGGATGACCGAGAGTCCAACAATCCGCTGGATGACCTACATGAAGAAATGCTGCAGGAAGACGAACGAGAGCGAGCTAGAGACTACATTCCTGTTGGCCAAGAACAATGGTATGAAAGTCCCTCCAGAAGCTCCTCCGACTCCGATTTTCTTCGGAACCTGATCATGTACAACAAACAAATGAACGCTTTACGCAACAACCAGCCGGACTCCCAAGAAGAGTACGATGAATACGATAATGTTGAACCTGAGTACTACGACACACCTTACGCTGACCAGCGCAACAGTTACAACACGTTCGTAAACCCCTACACTAGCAACACAAACAGCAACAGTCGCAGTACACTTAGCAAAATCAACAGCCTACGAAACAGCATGGCCAAAAATGCCGTTGAAGACGACGAGGAAGTTCAAGAGTTAAAATCTTTGATTCACCAGCAAAAGAATAGTCGAACCCCTCAGTTGCAGCAGCAGCAACTACTTCAGCCACAGATAGCTCAACAACCGTTCGAAATCCCAACCCCAGCGCCCATTAAGGACATCAAGCAACAACAGCAACGTTCACTCACAAACGACTATCAGCAATACGGAAGTACTGACAACTGGCAGCGGGATAGCCCCTCCTACAGTAACTACGAGTACGAAAATGACTACGATGATAGCTGGAGCCACTGGGACCGCAAGCGCAATGTTCAGCCGAAAAAGGTTGCCATCACACTGCCGTTCAGCAGCACAACTCCGGCGATCACGACGACAACGACGACGACGACAACTACCAGCTCCCCGAAACCCCAGTCTGCCATTGTGGACAATGAGCACAGCGGCCAGAAAGAGATAGCGATACCACGGCCAGCTTCGCCTGCGCGGAACCCATTCGCTAACCTTGGCGGTCTACCGAGAGCTCAACCGGCACAGGCTGTGGCGGTTAATATGGTTGCACAAGCGAAACCTGCCAGAGCCAAATCGGGCAGCGTGTACGATACGATCAAGAAGATCATCAACATGCAGCAGAATCTCGAGGTTGGTATTCGTTGTTATTGAGTTGGTTGTGTTATTATTTTGCTTGAGTTTGTTCTGAATTGATTCGGAGTGTTGTAACAAATTTTTCAGCTCTCTATCGCTCTTCAAATAATTTTTAACTTATTAACTTTGCTATTAGTTTTGTTATTAATTTTTTTTTTGCATTTCTTTTCAACATAGAGAGTCAATAAAATTGGTCATTTTGAACAAAGAAATGGTGAGCAAAAGATCGGGAATCAACTGGTACTGAATTTATGTACACTTTCCCGTAAAGCTGTATTTGTGTTTTAGGAACTGGAATCCCGTGCAAATACTCATGGGTTCAAACACCACATAGCCCCTTGAAAATACCTTAAACATGTTTCGTGACATAGTTCACATAATACATTTCTTTCTAAGCAGAAAATTTTGGATGAAAACCTCTCAACAGAATACTACACTCACTTAGTACCAGGGATAAGCCAGCGCCGAATTGACTAGTGACCCCGTTCTTGGAGCTAGCATCAAACTAATAAAAATCTATCCCGGCATTCGAAAGGCAAACAGAGATGAACTGCAGCAATCACCATTGATTGATGCTAATCGTTGACAGGTTTTCAGTGGTGATCTTGCGTGGCTTTTATTTTGTCGGTTCTCACGATAAAGAGAGACAAGTCTGTCTTTGCCAAGAGATATGCTGGTGAACTTGAGTGATTCGTAGTTATGCTGCCTAAGCTCGACCCTCATCAGCAGAAAACAAAAGTTAAACCCGTTAGGTTTTAAGCCTGTTCTAATGAGCCTACCACTTGTAGTTTTCCGATCTTGTATACTTCACATCCTTGCTCTCGCTTGAGTACTATGGCTCTAAATTTTCATAACTTTCCCTACCCAGTAATCTCTAACTTTTTTATTTCGATTATAGATATTTTAACCTTAAGGTCATTCGCCTCGTCGGGTTAGAAAAATTTCTTATGAAAAATTTCTAACCCTATGTACGGGGTCGGGACTCGAATCCAGGTGCGCTGCGTACTAGCCAAATGATTTACCAACTACGCTACGCCCACCCACGATCTCTGGATAATTGAATGTCCTTAAAATGTTAATAAATAAATAAATAAAAATAAACAAATAAATCAATGAACGAATACATTGATGAAGAACTACTCCTCGAATAACCAAAATTGTGTTAGAAGGAAAACTTTTCAAATCAGCGATAGTAATTCAATGAACTAATGATCCACGAGTGAAAAATTGTGCGCAAATTGAATATATACACAACATATTTGAGAATACTTTGTTCTTACTTAGATCTGTTTCAACGTCACGACCTCACACACGTCTTTCAAATTGACGGCTCTAATACACCTTCTCAGTGGTTCAAGTAATTGGTACTGACTCATTTCATTAACTCATTTCTTTTACCAAAAGAATTTTTTTTTGGAAAATTATAGGAGGATTAATCACGAACATCATAGCAGCAAATGGCAAACCTTGCTATTTTTGATGAGCAATCCAAAAACACTATTGACGTAAACTCATCCGTTTTCACGTTAACAATGGTCACTCCATTTGAAACATAACATTTTTCAAAAATTGCTAAATTACTTCGAAAATATACTAGATAAGCCATTGTTGAAATATAGAAAGTTGTCTATTTTGATAATTTAAACCATTTTGCGGAACATACCGAACCTGTCGAATGACATTCCTAAAGTAATATTAATGAATTAGCTTTAAAGAGATCATCCACAAACAATCAGCAATAATGTTGAAGATATCACAGATAAAGAATTGGTATCTTCAGCAAAGTTATTGGCAAAAGCTTGCTCTACGACTCTGTCGAAAACATAATTTTAATATAAGCAATTGCAAGAAAGTTGGTAAATATATCTCAATTTTAGGGACATTACTCATTAAAATAACACCGCATGAAAGGGTTTGCAATTTCCCCAAAAATTCGCCAAAAACGCCGTTAACCCAATTTTAACGATTTGGGCGTGATTAATAAATCGCGCGATTTTTTAAAATTACAACAAACTTTTTTTTTATTTTTATGTTTTGCCAACAAAAAAATAAAAAAGGAAACATTTTAAATGTCATTGAATTATGGAGAACCTATCAGTAAAAAAGATTTTCAATAAATAACTTTATTCATGTTTTTAAATTGCTTACTCAATGACAGACATAACTGTAATTTAAGAGGTTTCATACTATTTTGTGCGAAAATTATCAAGAAAGTTTAAATTTACGTTAAGGCATAAAGCAATGATTTCATTATATCAAACTTAAAGTATTTTGGTAGTAAATTTTTCAGTGAAATAAACAAGCATAAGTTAAGTATATTAAAATATATTGATAATTGGCGGAGTTATGGCTTTTTCCCCAAAACCTTTTTTTATTTAAGAGGTTTGCGGTGATTACGGTTGAAGACCAATAGATCAACTAAAATCCCAAAACTCAAAAAAATCTATTAGTATATGAGTATTCTTCGTATATTGACGATTAGTTGAATAAATAATAATTTTTTCCTGCATTCGAGAACGTTTTTCCTAAAAAATTTCTATTTTAAGCTCTAACAGTTGTATTAAAAAATTCTCATCTACAAAACAAAAAATTATGCATAAAAAAGGAATCGTAAGGGTACGAGAAAAATTAATTACGATCAATTGAAAAAAAAAATTAAGAAAATTGGTTAAGTGGTTATTCAGCAATCGTGATCACGGAAAAACCATTTTTGCAAAATGACAATTCGAGAAAACCGAGTTTAAAATTACAAGCTTCCACTACTCTTGGTAGAAAAAGCGCGCTTGGAATCGCTGTAATTTTCGATCTATTGATCAGATCTCTATAAAAATTTGAGAAAATATTCTAATAAAGTAATAAAAATAATCTCGATTTTTGAAAAATAAAAATATATGTGACCCCTTAATTACCAAATATGATTCTTAATGTCATTTTAAATCAAAACGGGTTTAAAGAAGATTTTCCAAAATGTGAGAATTTTCGATATATTTTAAATTTTGGTTCAAACAAAAACGATTGATTCGTGAAATTATGCCCTTTTAACAATCAATTCGCATTGCTTCATCATGAACCATCAACAATCAAATGCTTATCGATTTAAACACAAACAAACGGGTTTTTTTGTATTTGGATCGTAGAGAAGCTAACAATAAGAAAGTTTTTTTTATTGTTGTTCCATCTTTGGTGCGAGGCACCACACAGACTATTCCTTAACCTAAAATTGTTACAGTAGCAATACATACATTTAATTACACATCATACAATTATAAACAAAACAAACGCTTAATTTAACACTGCCAACATTAACCAAATGGAATATTCAAATAAAATCAATGCTAACAAATCCTTAAGGTTCCCAAACGCTGAAGTGATCATGGAACTCTCGAAAACAAATTCCGCGAGGCCAAGTAGTTGGAGACAATGCTCTACGTTTTAGTTTCAAGTCTACGCCCACCTTGAACGAGATGAACGGCATTGATGCAGCATCCTTCCATTCGGGTACCAACTTTTTGACGTTGACAGCATCACTGCCTAAAGACCACGGAGTCTTTTATTCTTGTAAAGAACAGCCAGCAAAGTGATGATGCAGAATTTCTTCTCATTGAAGAGTGCGCAAATCTCGATGTGGTACCATATAAGTAAGTTTTCTTTTGGTCTTAAGTTTCTTGCTACGACAAAGTTGGTTACATCTTATTTCCAGGCTGGTTAACCTAGATTTAAGTGCGTTCGCTTGCTCTTCTCTACCATAATGAAAATTTCACGTCAACACTACCGCCGCACAGTGCCTGGAGGCTGACCAAAACCTCAAAAATTTATTTTTGAAATATTGATATTTCATATTTCTCATGTATTGAATAATATATATTCAAAATTTTATGATCATTAGATAAGAACACGATTTTTAACATGAGTGTAAACGTCAAAGTCCGGACTTTTTAATGATTTTCATTTCCGAAACCACCATTGCTCTGTTCACTTCAAATGCATGTTGCTCTTTTGATTTTGGTCCGATTTTAGCACAACCTGTTTCATTGTGTAGAGGAACGAAAGAACTTGTGAATAAAATACATTTGGTATATTTGCTTGGAACTATGACTTTTTAGTTCAAATATGTTTGAGGTGGTCAGATCAAAATTACTTTTTTCACTAAAGTAGTCTGTACAAATTTCGAAATCATTTCGGAACGGTCACATAGTATACATTCTATGGGACATAACCTCTACTTTTCGAATATCATGGTCTCGTTCTGCGCCTAGGTGCGCAAAAAGGTTTAAGGAGATTTTGAAGCTTTGTTGATGATATGGAGGCGCATGGTGTTTTGTGTAAAATAGACAATCTACAGTAAACCAACACGTTATAAAATGGATTTAAAGTAGTGTTCTTCATGTTTTATGATATTGCTAACATTGGTGAACAGTAACGGAAAATCTATCATGAAAACGGGATCATAGTTATAAGAAAGGTTCAATGACACTGTATGGAAAAATGCATTTAATATTTTACGACTTTTGACATCAAAAATGAGCTCAGTACCTCAAAATTAGCTTAAATTGTGATTTTCAGCCAAATTAGGTAACATTTGAGGTTTTGTCCGACTTTTGTTTGAAGACCCGCCACTGTGCGCCGCTACCGGTGCTATTATTGCTCTGCCACCGTCGCTACCATTATCAACGTGCTGAAAGCTACAGCTGAAATCAAATCAAATGTCCCGCGGCGGATGATGAACACGACAGTCGGCTTCCGCTATCGATTCTTCCGTCAAGATTGGTTCTATTTTTGTGATCTTTTGACGCTTTGTCACTATGTTTGTTATTCGCACTGAGCGTTTCCTGTAGCTTTTGCTGCGTACAATACAGTGTCGGACAAAACAGTAAGACCACTTTTTACAAAATGAATAATTAGTCGATTTCTATATTTTCTTTCGTTGAATATCAAGTTATTCTTACGCAAATCAATTAATTTATTATTGTTATTTTATGAACAACTTGAGAAAAAAACATATCCACCGCAATTTCATTGAATTTAAAAGAAATTATATTTCAACTTAAAGGAAAAATAAACTACAAAACAATAAGACGCCTTTATAGCACTACTGTAAAAAACAAATGAAATGAGTTAATGACCCAGTCTGTAGATTCTATTATTAGGATATGTTAGCAGAGATCATATTTTTGATTAATTATGGGCATCTGCTCGACATTAACTGAGTCACAGTAGTGGTTAGGATGGCGGACCACGCTTCATCGATCTCTCGCCACTATTCTTCTTTATTTCATGCTTTTTCAGGGACAATTGATTTTTAATTATCCGTCACAAGTTTTTATTTTCAATCGCTTTAAAACAGTGCGACGGCGCCGGTGGTTGAGTGGTAAGCGACCGCCACTCATTCCAGTTGGTCTGAGTTCAATCCCAACCGAGGTCGTTGAGATTTTTCTGTGTTCACGTCTTCCTTCGGAAGGGAAGTTAAGCCGTTGGTCCCCGGTTCATGAGTTGATGGATCGATATTTAGTCCAGATAGTGAAGTCACCTCTCTGGCGTCGGTAATGAAGAAGTAGAATCCAGCTTCTATTATACTTACTAACAAATTTTCTCTTCCCGTGATAATTGTGGAGTGCGCAGTAGTATACACGGCCTCTAGCAAAAGCAAGTATCGGACTAACGTTCCCTTCCTTACCTTCCGCGATCTACGTTCGGGCCTAGCCGGCGCCGGTATTGATCAATAAACACTTTAGGATTACTAGGAGTTTCACATTGAAAGATGTTTTGCTACTCCCAAGCATAATTATCTACGGATTCCATGTTCCACCTTAAGCTAGTCCAGATCGATAACGGAGTAGCAACCAGGGGTGGTCGCACATACTCAAGCACAAGCTCAGCTCAATCGTTTTTTAACGGTTTGTTATATTGCATAAACTGACACTTCAGAAAAATTAATAAAAACATAAAAATATTGATCCATAATACCTTTGATCCGGCAAATTGGACCAACTCCGTACCGAGAAAAACAACCCTTAACCATATCCCTTCTCTGTTTGAATGTATTGTGACTACCCTTCAGAATTTCTGCGATCGTTTCCCACCAAATCTAATTTTGACCTTTGAATCAACTGCGTTTTTTTTGAATTTTTGAAACCAACCCATTCTATTTGTTCTTTGGTGAACTACAGTCGAATATCCAGGTGTCTAGTGGTCTAGTGAAACTTCCCTGAGGCGTCTACCAACAACTTTATGCCCCACAAGCAATCTGGAGAATTCTGGGTGATACTGTTTTTTTCCATCCCTAATCTTCGATACTGGTTTAAATGTATTCATAGCGGAAAGTTGTTTGATATATGTATCTTGAACGGCGGTAGTTTTCCTGGCCGTTCAGTCGCTAGACATGGTTTCGGAACATGGGAAACAGTTAGTCGATCTTTCTGTAAGACGAGAGCAAAACCTCGCTGCGATTTTCCTTCTTTCACCAGTTCTTCTAACAAAGTCTATCCATTTATGAAATGATATCTACGACCCCCTTTTCTCAAACAATTTGCATCAAATTTACTAAAATAGGTTTTTAATGCAATGTTCGATGTTTCTCCTAAGCTACAGTACAACAGTATTTAAACTTGGAAATTTGGAAAATCTCGTTATTCTGAGTACATAACGAATGTGGTCCTATTTTTATGTCGCGTGGTTTTTATGGTATCCCATCTAAAATGTCAAATATATTTGCATCACAGCACTTTTCATGTTGATTACACTTATTTACGCATCACTACTACAAGGTTATAGCACAAACGAAATGTCAGCGCCCCAGTGGACTTATTGTATTGTCCGTAACTGTATATACTACATTTGTTTTCCGCCATTTAGATCGTCCTTTTTCACTATTTCACTTTTTCACGCCATTTAGATCGTCCTTTTTCACTAATTTAAATGCTGATCGGATCGGAAAAACCCCTATTTTGTTGAACATAGCTGCGGTCAATCTTCCAAGATTTAATTGAGTCTTTCCAAACATCTCTACAATTGCACAATAGCAATTTAGTTATAGAGCTGCAATAAAATAAAGAGTGCAAAGAATTTGTAAATTTTATAGGTTATTCCTCCAATGGAAATGGTTTTCTTTCGAAAGGTCAAAAGTTGAAGTCTTTAAATTTAACCGTTTTCAAATGAGATTGTACGCAATTTCGAAAAATCATGTTTTGAGACGTTTAAAGTTTAAAGAACACTTATTCGTGGTAGAATGTCAATATTTTGGAACAATTTCATGGAATTATGAGTTTTGGACATCACTGATTACGAATATGAAGTCAGTTTTTCGAAATTCAATATGGCCGATCCAGTATGGCGGACTCCTAATAAAAATAAGTGTCAGTTCGGCCAAAATCGAGAAAAAAAGAATTTGTGATTTATAAACACGAATTTGAATTAAAATGTATCACAATAAAAAATAATGAAAATAGCGATTCCAATATGGCGGACTAAAATGTGACTAAATTTTGACCAATTTTTTTCGTGTTTCGCCGTTTTCTGTGGTTGTTTTACAACTCAACTTATAACTTAGTCTGCGATACCTCTACAGATCTGTACAGCTGTAAAATATATTCTTGAGACCCGCACACTCGAAGCATTCTGGGAACGTGCACAATGCTAGAAAAAAGGCTTCTATCTGTGACGCCGAGAGTGTTCCATGGCGGCCCAGACGCCGCTTCAAACAATGGCCTATAGGAACTGTTTTGATGCGAGAATCGAAAAACCCGTTTACCACAATGTAGTAGACACTTATGCCATTCAAAAAATGCTAACAAAAAATTATTTTTGTGAAAATTTTGAATGAGACCTCCCCTTAAGCCGTTGAGAATTAATGAAATCAAAACTTGCAATATGTGTTATGTTAAATTTCTCCTTAGTGTAGAAAAAATAGGTAAAAACTATTTGTTTTCTCCATTAAGGAGAAATTTAAACAAATAAACAAAACTATCTTTGCGCGTGAAGAGCATAAAACTTAGAATTAAATTAATTGTGTGATTTGCGTTTCAACTTCATCTCATCAGAATCCAGTACTAACTTAATGACAGGACTAAGCAATATGACATAGAGCTCAATAGCAATTTACTTGACTGTTTATATTCATATGATTTTTTGTTCAAAATGACCTTTACTATCAGCTCTAAACAATTTTTCACACCTTGAGCGAAATTTGTGGACCCTTTCTTACTCCTTGAGCGGAATATTCTTTTTGTCAACTATCAACAACTGTATTCTATGAGTAACGGTTTGTCTCGATTTTCGCCTGAAAGTGTTTAGACATCCGGCTTTTACGACCTCATTCCGAATTGAAGAAGATAATGTTTTAGAAGTTTTAATCAATTATTTTTCGTTTCACTTTTGTAAATATTTAGAGATAATAACGTAATGTATTACTATTATTTTTTATACTTTGTGTTTTATTTCGCAATTACCTGTCTTTTTCTTCCGTTCCGCTCTAAGCGCTATTTCTTAAAAAAAAATGAAATAAGAAAAGTAGACTCCAAATTAAATTCTCACCACGAGAAATTGGAAAAAAATCTTCTATTCTTATTTCATTTTAGAAAATTTATTTCGTTTTCTAATCTATCTCACTTCGTTATCCCATTACAGGATGCCGACTTGGCACAACAGCTAGACAGCCAGAAACATCGGGATCCGCGTGTGCAGAAACGATTCGTCACCAACGAAGAATCCCTGGTACAGCAGCTGGATGGTCTCAAACGAACGGCGTAAATATACTATTCCGAACCCCACTCTAACCCCAAATGCACCCAATCGCTTCCAATCCAACTCCTATATTCCCATAAACTTAAAATTCCATGTCAGCAAACCGGATCCGCTTCGTCCTGCTATACCGTTACCATTTTTGCTGATAATACCGATGTTTTATGAAAAAATCAACCAAATTAATGGATAATTTTTACTACGCGGACTAGGCAGTGCGCTAGAGGTGAAATTTTTAAAAGGTATCGCCAGCTAGCCATCTGTGTATTGCTGTGGTGTAACACACTGAGTAAAATGAACACACCTTTCTACGGAAAATCAAGAATAACAAAACAGTTATAATAAACAACAACACTGATACACAAAAACACTGATTGAGACTGAACTTATGTAAATATTAATTAAAAACAGAAGTTAAACAAAAGTTATATATTTACGAAGCAGGAGAACTGAAAACAAAATCTTTGTGAATTTTTCAACATTTTGAGTCAACTTTTTCCGTTCGATAGCAGAAAAGAAAATATTCTCTTCATACTTGAACCTGATTAATGTACATACATAAAATGACGCTTATGGCAAATTATTTACTGCTTCGTTTATTCCTGCCGTAAGTTTTCATTTCAAATATCGACGCTCACTTTTGTCCCCTTTCATACGAGTTGGACTATTTTGAGAGAGTTCGGACAAAATGTGACCGTCGTTTTGCGGATTATTCAACCACAATAAATAATAGCGATCATGTCAATTTGCAGCAGCAGAAATACGAACTCAGCTTTTAAAACATTTTGACGTTTTGAATATATTGTCTACACTGCTAATGGCGTAGAGTTGCTGCTGTCATTGTTCGTCTCTATTGCAAGGCGAACAATGGTAGCATCTGCCTCGCGAAGTATATTCGAGAACAGCTTATCCACGTTCTGCGTATACACTAAATCACACTAAATCAATCACTTGCGATTTTTTGACCATTGAAAAAAATAATCAAGTTTACACTGGAAGAAAAATAAAAAAATAAAATCATGTTTAGAAGGGAAAAATCAGACAGCGGAAAGAGACGACAAGACCCTTCCGATGGCAGCTAGCGCCCCAAATTACAGATGAATACCCAAAAAAAAACGATTCAAAGGTCAATCGCCCCCGGATGGTTTCTCAGGTGGATTTTTCTTTAGTAAATAAAAATCACGGAAACCCGAGAACCAGCCGGCAGTGATGGCTATATCAGACACAGCGAACGGTACATTTTTGCAGTTCCGGTAATACAATTATTCACAATAAAAATAGCTAAGAAGATAAACTAAAAAAACACAAACACACTTAGGCTAAAAGAACTGATGTTTGGAGGAGAGGAAAAAATAAACATAGGAGATCATCTCCCGGTTACTATCAGCACACCGGGGGTCACTTCAATCTGTAAATATTACTAACAGAGCAGATAGAACCGACCGAATAGTGTTTCATCTTTTCGTTAACCAAACCCGTGTCAAGCTTTTTTTTTCTATTCCATACTATCAACAGCAAAAGCTCAAACCTATTTCTTGAAACATTTACCCTGAAGTGACGTGCACATGTCATTTTGATCCATGGCCGATTTCTTTTTTCATTGCACCCACGCGCACTGATTAATACAAGCACTATTATTTGTTTAGGTACCAAATGAAAATTCAATGCTAGATGGCAATATTTTTTTTCCGGCCGTTCCTCAGTGTAGGTGGAAGTAAAATAATCATCTACCACCCACCTACAGTAAACAGCATCGTCTGCGTATCGTAGAATGTTGATTGCCTCACGGGCAAAGCTTTGTGTGGACGAGCTCATATAGCCCCTTATATTCATAAACTCATTCTTTTTGCATTTTCATATGAGAGCAAGGACTGCAAGTAGCTGAAGTAGCACTAACTATTTTATAGGGACGGAATTGGTAGAAATGAACTACTGCACTATTATTCCCAATAGCAAGTAGCAATATTTGTTGGTTTATGGATATTTGTCTTTTTTACTGGTTTAGTTGACTGTTTCGTAGAATTGTCACAATGCTCCACATCATTTCTCAGAGAAACGACCAGTTCAAGCGAGAGCACATAAAACCGGACACTCTCCCTAAAGAGAAACCATACAATGACCTGGCAGCGTAATGAAAAATGCATAACTTCTATTTTAGTGACGTCAAAGAACAATGAACAGGCACCCCCCAATGACATGTCGGCAATGTCGTCATTCTGTTCCATATACAACTTCGATTGCTGAATATTAGAACCGACTTTGGTGTTCGTTTATGTACCCGCTCTTCCGATCGCTACAATTGATATGGCTGCTAAAGAGTTACTCTCAGCACTGAGACGAGGTCACAGCTTCCTTCCTTGCGTGGCAATGGCGTGATGTGTAGAGACAACGATACAGAAAACAAGAAAAGCCAAACTTTACTCCTACACGCAAGCGAAGGATCTGGAATGGGGAAGATAAACGAGGACAAAATGTGGGTCCCATTATCCCAGAAAAACGAATATATTGATGATGTTATTCGGTAAACTTGAAATCATGCTTCAGAAGATAGTGAAGAAAAAGAATTTTGATGGAAAATATTCTTGAATTTACTCTTTCTAATTACTAAGGCTGCGAAACTACATGTCAATTATGATATGTTATGTCAGTTGCTTAATAAATGAATATCCACCTTCAGAATTAAAGTATTTGTTCCCAAATGCATTGGAGTGATTTTAGACGAAAATTTTTTTTTCAAAGGATTATTGCAAATACATATGGAATAGAAATTAAACAAATGTTCAATGATTGTTTCAGAAACGATTTTGATTGCAAATTACGACCTATCACATGCAACATTATCGCTATCAAACATTTTCAAACGAATTTATAGAAAACACGCTTGAACAACCAAAGGTCTCCATTTTATTGAAAATGATGGGGACGATTGGTTGTTTTTCATACGTAGACAGCGATTAGTTCCCGTTGTCAACAAATGCGAAGAAATACCTTCTTTAGTAAAATAAGCGTAATATATAAATTTATAATACCCATTACTGTGAACAAATCATGTACCTAAAAGCAACACAGGTTAGTTTCGAGGTGTAAATCCGAAACCACCGACTTAATTCACACGCATATGAAGATAAGTTGGAAAGCATTCAATAACTAAAACAAAACAACTAAACAGTGGTCGTAGAAAATATTTTACTAGCTAGGTATATACAAGAAAATATTTAAACCATATGTTTCCAGCGCTGTTGTCCCCGAAAAAGTAAAAGTATATGTCTTTACTGCTTGACCCAACCCCCGGCAAAGCTATGTCCTTGTGACCTATTTTCTGGTCCATGAAACTGACCAGCCTCGAGTTTTTATCTCATCCTTCGGTGGCAAAAAAAAAACAGAATGAGAGTACAATCACTAATCTGTAGCTCAAATCGACTGAGGTCGAACTGCAGTGGAATCGCTCCGCTCAACGGGAGTGATAATTAAAAGTGAAGCATCAGGAAAAGTTTACGTTTAGCTACGAAACGGGAGCTTATATAGCTAGGGGAGCAGTTGAGCAAACGTGCTGCCAGAGAGACTTGCTGGCTTTTCGATTCAAACGCGCCCATCCGACACTCTTAGTGAATGGTGGACTTCATAATATCGATCGAATCGAAACCTTATTAAGGACTCGATAAATATAAAACAAACACGGTTTGAGCACGGCGCGGAAATGGGATTACTGTACGTTATTCTGCAAGTGCCGAAAGCTGTACGAAACCCCATTTGTCTCCGAACTTTTTGTTTTCCTTTTTAATAAAGCCACCTGGTGTCTGTTCAAATATATTACATTTAACCTTTTCTTAATTTGCGTGATCACCACGGAAGATGAGCAAAGAAAAGCTAAAACTAATGATACTATCGATAAGATGTTGCAAAGATGTCTGCTTGCTTGACAAAAGTTACATATTTCCGTTCCGCAATTCGCCAGCAGGTTAAGTTTGCACCCACTAACTCTCCGTTAGGAAATGATGTCTAACCGAATATAGTTCAATAGCGATATAATCTCTGTTGATTCAAGCATATAAATGGTACAGCAAAGATGTGAAACAAAAACCAAATTTGACAATAACTAACATTTTAAAAAAGGTGTCTTTTTTATTAGAAACGAATGATACTACAATTTTTTTAGCGCAAAAGCAACCAAGTTGAAAGAAGACTAGACATTTCTAGCCTTGAACGAGCTGTTTGTCAGTGTATACCCTCTGTATAGTTAGCTAAGCTCTCGTACACACAGACCATGCACTGTCAAACTCTAGTTGAATGTTGTAACAGAAACAGAAACAAACGATTGTTGAAACTTTTTTAGTGTGGTTTTGTTATATTCTCAATGGAGGAAAGATACCGCAGAACAGTGTGCCAACTTTTCTAACTAAAGTGATCAGTTTAAGTTTCATGTTGAAGCCTAAGATTTAAATATTTTTATCTATTCTTAGTAACTGCGTGAGAAAAAAAGTAAGAAAATACAATAAGCGATAAGTGTTAAACTCTGTACAAACAAGTGGAATGATAGACAATGATGGTGTTTTAAGAAAACAGGGTTAATCAAGATTTTTCCTATGTTGAACAATTTATTATTCGAGACATCGAGATTGGAATTTGGCTTTCAATTTCAAAGTGGCGAGAACATATTGTCGGATGCACAAACCAAAGAAGAATTAAGTGTCGCGGAGTAGACTGTGAATGTATGAGCAAATTGGAACCCATTTTCCACTTTAGGAACCATTTCAAAAAAAAAACATGAATAAAAAGCAAACAATAATATGCAATGCCGATCACAGTTATTTCAATCTACAAAAGCAACATCAGACAGTCTTAAATGGTTTTGTTCAGATGTACACATCAACTGATGAAATAGAAGCAGCTGTGTATGATACATAACACATGTTACCAAACAGACAGTTATCCCCCATATGTAATCAGCCTAAGAAGAACGGAGTAGAAAAGTGGAATTTGTGGCTTCTTCTATATACATTAAATAATTGAAAAAACACACACAAATGTACATATCCTCTCTATATATTTATACATAATCTAAAGAAAAGACAACTGCTTTGTACATATAATATTAATTATACTATGATCATAAAAACAATTGAGAATAAAAATACCAACATGGGAAAAAAACTGGTGTCTTTGGATTACAGTACCAAAAGAATGATGACAACTCTCCTCTACCTACATCAAGTTTTCCGATTTTCTCTTCATCAGCGTTGTTTTATGAGTGAAAGATTTCGCAGACAAATTAGCAGTATGAACTAGTTTTCTGGCCTGAGTCTCACAGTTTAAGGTGCCCTGTTACTCTTACACAGGTAAGTCGAATTCATTTTCTATCAAAACATTTATTTCATCTTATGAATTTGGCAATGTTCCATGTTGTATGTATTCCTAATTTAATCCCTATAGATTTTGTAGTGTTCAGGGGATAATATCATATAAAGTATCTGCGTGGTTAAAAAAAAAGATTCCATGTTAAGAGCCTAAGCTTTTTATTTTATTTTGAAGACTTTATTTTAAACATGACAAAAATTTTGTTGAAATATGTTCGTTTCTTTAGTAGATATTAACGCTCAAAGTCAACATGTTTCCTTTGAGTTGACATCCGGGATTTCAAGAAAACGGCTTGATTGATTGTTTTTTATTGTTGTTTAGCCAAAAATTGTGAAAAAAGAATCAATCTTTCCTAATCCACAGTGAAGGTCGAACTGCAGTGGACCTTTAATTTGATATAAATATCGTGACAATCGAATAAGCCGTTCACTTGAAATCCAGGATGCCAAATGAAAAAAAAAACATGTCGACTTTGCGCATAAATAGCTCCCAAACGAACGAATATATTCCACCGAAAAATTTTAACAAATTTTAATAAAGTCCTCAAAATAAAAAAAAGTTAAACTTTTTTGAACCATGTGCAAAGATTCCGTATGATTTTAACCATTTATATGATAATCCCCCCTTAAGGGGGTTATAGGGAAGTGATGATGATCCATTGGTTTTTCAAACAATGATTCTACCACTTTGCGTTAAACACACAACTAGAAACATATTTGTTTTTTGGGCACCAATTTTGTAGACGATGCAAGATGTTTTTATGCAGTTATGACAAAAACTGTGAAAGACTTTGGTTCCTTGTAAAATTTTTCGTAAAGGGCGAACACGAAATTATTGCGACACATTAAACAGGGCATCACTTTTTTACCATTGGGTAAAAATCAACCAAATTTTGCACACTTTCTCATTGATGTGTATTGTTTACATGCTGTCAAACTCGAAGTCGTGTTTTACGATTCAACGAAAATGGAGGTGAACCAACGCGAGTCGAGAGAACAAATTCTTTCCAAACACCTGGAATTTCCTGACCTGTCGCACCGGCAGTTGGGAAAAATGTTGAACATTCACCATTCAACCGTCTCCAGAGTGTTGAAGCGGTTCCAGGAGCGGTTGACGTTGGATCACGGCAAAGGAGCTGGAAGAAAACCCGGACCGGAGAACAAAAAGACGGAGGGAAAGGTGAAACGGATGATTAAAGCAAATCCCAACGTCTCAAGCCGCGATTTGGCTAAAAAGATCGGCATGTCGCAGAGCTCGTGCATTGAAGAGAGCTGGACTACATACATACAAGGTACAGAACTTCCCAAACCACGATGAGCGGCAACAATCGACGGCTAAAACTCGGGCACGGAAGCTCTACGAGAAGATCCTGACACAATATGGCTGCTGTGTGATGGACGACGAAACGTATATAAAAGCCGATTTAAAGCAAATTCCGGGGTTGGAGTTTTTCACCGGCAAGAGCAAGTTCTATGTGGACGACAAATTTACGAAGAAGAACATGTCGAAGTTCGCCTTCAAATATCTCATTTGGCAGGCCATCTGCTCTTGCGGACTAAGGAGTGAGCCTTTCGTGACAAAGGGCACAGTAAATGGCGAGATCTACAAATCTGAGTGCCTCGAGAAGCGCCTTTTGCCGTTCTTGCAGCAGCACGACGAAGCTCCGCTATTTTGGCCAGATTTGGCATCATGCCACTATTCTAAAAGTGTCCTGGAGTGGTATGAGGTCAATTCTATCCATTTTGTTCCAAAGGAATCCGCCAAACTGTCGGGAGCTGCGCCCGGTGGAGCAATACTGGGCAATGATGAAGCGCGAACTTCGGAAAAGCATGAAGACCGTCAAAGACGAGAAGGACATGTTAAGAAAATGGAAAACTGAGAAACTGGTACCGGATGACACTGTAAAGACTTTGATGGAGGGCATCAAGCAAAAATGCGTTCAATTTTACACTCAAGGCTCCATCGATTAAATTTTCTTTTGATTTTTGAAGTAAATATATGTATAAAACTACCCTAAAATTTTGGTTTGATTTTAAACATTATTGGCGAAAATTGGCATGACATTTTCGGTGTCGCAATAATTTTGTGTTCGCCCTTTATGTGATATCACGGTGTGTTTGGTAAAACGACTTTATTCGAAAAACCTGTTATAATCCACCTAGTGGCGTGATTGTGCCTTTCTCATTTCACCAGACTATGATACCATGGCTGATTATGTTCAACAAAATTGTGGAAATGTCTATTACATTCTTAATACACCTTGATAAATACAATGGCTCACCCTCCACGAACTTCAAACAAAAATGTCATACTTTATTAGCCTAATTAGCATTACCGTCATGCGGGATAACTTGCAACAGAGGAGTAATTTCAATATGTTTTTGACCAGATGGACAGATGATAATCAGCGATAATACTGTTTACAATTTAGCATTATAGCTGTTAAATGTTAGCATATGGAAGCAGATAATCATGTACTGCAAGTCATTATTTTTTGTTTCTTTAGCGCGAGAGAGTAATTTTCTGTATGTTGAGATTTTTAAATAGAAATGAAGAATGTCGTGCTTTGCTCCACTTCAATGGTAAGAGCATATCATTTGTATCTCTTACGTACATATCGAGTATACAATAGCAAATGTTACAGTTTGATACGTCTCAAATATTCATAAGATAGCGATTTAACTAACTATTTAACTACCCATGTGCGGTAATATGGAACCGCATTTTGTCTTATTACAAATATGCCTTGAGCCAGCTGGCTGAGTGGTTAAAATAATATGATTTATATTATTTCAAATCACATTTTAAACGTTTAAGGGGTTATATACAAAGTTGAAACTCAAAAAATCGAAAAAAAATATTGAATATTCTGAAAGTACATACTTTTGAAAATATCTGTGCAAAGTTTTATCCAGATCGGAGCACTAGATTTCAGACTACAGCCGTTTGCAGCGTGCTGGTTCTTCCACGAATTATTCATTCAGTTTGAACGCAATTATCTCGGAAGGAAGTTTTTTGAAAAACACCGTTGCGAACCTGATATCTCAAAAACTATTCATCCGATTTTCAAAAAAAAAATGAATTGTTTGTATTTACATTTTCGTGCACTTGAATGGTTCCTTTATCATCAAAAAAATTTCGATTCCTGGCAATGAATTTTTGTTTAAAATTTTGAGCACCACAAAACTCAATTTTTTGGTCAACATGTTTTTCTTGAAAGAAATTTTTTTATTGGGAAACCGATCCGTTCAAGTACACCACAAGACATTTTTCTTCAATAATATTTTTAGTTTTTGGATTTCAGTTGAGTGGTTCGGCTTGGAGAGCATTCACCGCAAACCTCTGCCAAAAACACGATTCGAGGGATGGTCCATAACTCCGACAACCTTGAATTTTTTTTTTAATTCAACTTGTTTTTTATATCTTCCATAGTGCTACCAACGAATAGACTTTTACTTTTCAAATAAAATTTGCATAAAGCACTTTTAAAAAATAACGAACTTAACTCACTTTTTCGCCAAAACTTTGTATATAACCCCTTAAACTAGAACTACTATATAAAAATACTCCGTAAATACAGAATAGTACTAGGAAGTCTAGAAACTGCTCAATTTCTATCTTCTCTCTCTAGCAACACCGTTCCAGTGGAATCTAATCATGTTAATTGCAGGTTATCAGTTCTTTGAATAATACTTGCAATTATTGATGCTGAAATGAAGGGTTGTTGTTTGTAAACTGCATAGGCCTGAATTTTAAATTAAATAAATTAAAATAAATTCAACTGAATTAATTTTGAATCAAAGTCTCAATTGTATTAAATTTAGTCAATGTACTAGGGGTAAGCGAAACTATACTGCAGTAGACTTTAACGCAGATCATGTGTTGCAAGTTAGCCCATATGCGGGGTTACTTGCGACAGGCATAAATTTTGACCGTTCAGAAAACAGTAAATGATATTCTGATTACATGAGTACAACTTATTATTCTACCCATCTGTTTCATGTAGACCATGTCAGTCAGATGAAAATAATAATAATAAATAAAAAAACAAATAAATAAATAAATAAATAAAATAAGAATTTTATTCTATATAATAAATAGGTTATTAAATGAAGAATGAAATTTCTTTATTCATTACAAAAACCAATAGAGCTCATCTTTCTAAATATAACAATATATAAGTTCAACCCTTAAAACTTCAGAAAAAATTAGTTGATTTTTTACAAAAAAGTATACACGTCCTCGTTTGACACAAACGGACTTATTTGGCAGTGAATTTAGCAACATGGGTTTGCATTTTTGATAGTTATCTTGGGAAAAGGGATAGGGATCAATGTAGTTCAATGGAATGTGTAGTGCAATAATTCAATTTCATAAAATATTTTTGATTTGTTATTTTGCGTACAAAAAGCGAAAAAAAGATCGACTACGTATTCTTAACTTCATCTGCATCGGAAAAAAACCATACATACGGCTTATTGAACCAAATTATACCAGTTTATATGGGAATTTCGCATGGGACCGCATAATTCAACCCATAACACAGGAACCAGAACTCCGATTCTAATGGAATTTAATAACAGTCAATAGGGATGTTGCGGCTTTTTTTAATTCAATTCGTTTATTTGATAAGGCACGTTTGCGATAGCTTAAAGGAGCTAATTTTGTTTTGTTTTACATTTTGAATTACTCAAAACTAGGGGATTACATATTGATTTTTTTAAATGAAACTAAGGAGACTTTATAACTATCTTATACATATATACACAAGGGGTAGAGGGTGATACTCCTGGGTATAAGAGTCAGAGGAGGAAGGGTGGACAAAGATGGCAGGGGGGGGGGTGGGTTTGAGAGAAAATTATTAGCTTTCAGTTTCAGGCATCGGGAGATCAATGGCATAGGTTACAGACTCGGGTGGCCTTCATCAGGAGGAATTATGGACTGGAACGCCGGGTGGTCCTCCTCGTGTCGGCAGGGGTTCCTCCAGACGATTTCGTAGTAGGGTTCAGATGTGGATCGGAAAGATTTCGAGTTGCGCATGTGATGTTCGTGCTGTAGGTCCCGTGTTTGCTGGCTCATTCGACAGAGAGGTTTTGTGTCGCCTTGGAGTCGCATCAAACCTTCGTGGGTGTTTGATACAGGCGGAAGAGAGCACTTTTGAGAATGATAAGAAAAATAAATGGGCAGTTAAATCTGTATATTGATGGTTTTTAGGAAAGTGTCTTGATGTTATGGCTTTCATTTGAGACTTAATTGAAAACATCGAGTAAGACATGTCCTATCATGTGTACATCAGAAGATGCTTCTTTTTGTTGGGATAGTTATTAGAGTGGTTCTAATTTATCTAAAATACAAAAATAAACTTTTTACTGATGAAAGATAGAGCTCCACGGTCTTCCACAAAGTTGTAAAGAAACTTATTTTAAAATAAATTCGTTGGATATATTAAAGCTCTATCTCTCTTAGTTTTTGATATATAAGAAATTTAAGAAATTTAAAACAATAGAATAGGGTGTTTCTGAAAAAAAAACTTTTTTTATATAACTTTCGTATCTTTTACTTTTTGTTAAAAAAAATCTTTGAACAGCTTATAGAAAACTTCGATCCGAGTATTTTTTTCTTGGACACCAAAGGTCTAACTTTTTTCTTTCAAAAGTAATGGACACTTTTCCTCTAAAAAATAGCCTATTTCAAGGCTCATTATCACTGATGCGGGCACCTAAAATTTAATACTGTTTTAACCACATGAAAGATCATACTTTTTAGTATATTTGAGCAAAAATTGGCGAAAACGAAATTTTTTTAAATTTTGCGATTTTGATTTAAATTTTGTAGTTTTGCAGGTTCAACGCATTAACTCATTTATACACATATCGTTAGGTTGTACGTCATTTCCCGGAATACCATTCCCCGGAATACAACTTCCCGGAAAACTATTTCCCGGAATGTACCATATCCCGGAATATCGTTTCCCGGAATATACTATTTCCCGGAATGTATCATTTCCCGGCAAACTATTTCCCGGAATGTATCATTTCCCGGAAAAACCATTTCCGGAATTGGAAGTCGAAATTAAGAAAAATACAATAGCAGTCTATGGGAACGTTGCACCTTTGATTTAACACTAAGTTTGAGAAAATCAGTTTACCCATCTCCGAGTAACTGATGTGCATTTGTTGGTCACATACATACCCACACACACATACGCACACACAGACATTTGCCGAGCTCGACGAACTGAGTCGAATGGTATAAAAACTCAGCGCTCAGGGCCTAGGTAAAAGCCTAGGTAGGATTTTCAAAGTGATTACATAGCCTTTCTATAGAAGAAAGGTAAAACAATGAAAAAGCAGTGGGCGAAGATTGCTGCCCTGCGGTACACCTGATCTATTAATAAGCGAAGCAAATAGACATAAGTCCAGTTTCACTCAAAGCATTTGGTGCGTAAGAAAAGAGCACAGTCACGACGATGCTTGTCTGGCGCTCTTAACTTGGAGGAGGAGAAACTCATGGTCGATTCGGTCAAAAGCTACCAATCGGCCTACTTATGAGTCAATATTCAGTTTCACCAGGAGTATCTGATCCAATTTTGAATCGATCGGCCAAGTGTAAGTTCCGGACCAACGTACTTAAATATTGAATGCGAATTTTCGACAATATGAACAAATGTCACTTGTTCATATTGTTGCCACTAGATGGCAGCCTAGGCATCATCACATCACTAAATTATAAATTCAAAAACACGTAGACAGCTAATCGATCCTAAATCATCTGGAGAAGTTATTTAACTTCTGCCGAAGTACTGTCTGCTTTAGTTACGCCTAGGGCATAACAGCACATGGTGATCGTTCAGAATTTTCAAAAACTTGCAAAAACCAAACCAGAGAATTTTCGTCAGCATATTAATCATCCGAAAATTTGGTTTCAGTTTGTACTATCAACTAATCGATCGACTTAATTGGTTGAAATTTCGTTAGTCATATTTAACCGGTCGCTCCAACAAGACACGGTGTTAGTGTTAATTGGTGGCCCATTCGACTGACGCAAGCCGAATTAGTCGATGGAAAAATCGGGAGAATTTTCGTTTTTGAAATTAACATTGTACAGTTTGTAATGCGACTATTCCCCTGAATCCGTCACTGCCGGTTCTTTTTTAATTTTGACCGGATTCTATACTTTTTTTATAAGAAAGGTGAAACAATAGCTCACAAAATACTGTCATTCAGTGAAAAGTTATTCGTGCCCACGACGGAAGCAACGGTATCTGATTGCTGCGCCCACTTGTTGAAACTTCAAGCGCGATCGTCGCGCAACCAGAACAAATTCTTGTTCCATTCACCGCGAGACAACCGAAACAAGCATCACACGCTAAGAATGAGTTAAACTAGACAACAGGTGTCTAGTGTAAAACGTTGCATACCAGGAAAGCTAATAAGGTGGATGGAAACACGATCCGTCATTGTCGCGACATGTATTTCAACCCCATTAACAGAAGAGCGACATGTCTTGCAACTAAAACTCATGGCTACTTTTCACTCGCCCTGTTGGAACAAGGGAACACTTTCCGTTACTCGCCTGTAGATGGCGAGTGTGATGTAAGTTCAAACTGAAAGGTAAATACTGAGCTGTGTAATTTCTAATTCTTTACACGTGTTGCTGTAAATTTGCAATGAAAAACATTATTCCATCTTTATGAGTTATGATCCATTGAATAAATATTTAGTCCATTGTTATTTATAGCAAATTTTATGCTCAATATTTGCCGCGAACAAAGTTTTTTGGTAACTTATCATGGTTCTGTGTAATTTCACAATTTTCGTGAATAGACCCATTGGGTAACTGTGAAATGATGACGTATGGGGAACAGTGGAATTTTCTTGTTTTTGTGGTCTGTCTCAAAATGTGAATGGGTTCCGATTTTCCACAGTAAATACTACTCATATAGTGCAAAATTGGTAAATTTGGACAAATTTTGTAGAAATTGTCGCTACTTTCAGGATTGCAGCACGCAGAAAAATATGACCATCTTGATTAAAAAAAAGTGTTGTTTTAAATGCACCACTTTTTGTTGATTCCAACCTGGCCTAAAAATTCCAATAACTAAAAATTTAGCTCTGAAACAACTCAAACCATTTTGCTATTCATCGCTATCAAAGAACAACAAAATTGTGTTTTATTTTTACCCAATGAATCGTTAAAACTAATCTAACGTGTTTTTGACTGAACTCATTTTTTTAATTGTTTACATGCGAGTTTCCCTTAGCCGATAAAATAAACACGGGCGACTTTTTAGGCGATCCAAAAAAAATATCAACTAAATTGGATCGAGAAGCAATAATTACGATCCTCCACGGCCGTTCTTACACCGCTGCTGTCCTTATTCATTGTTGGCGGGTAGTGCCAAGGATCACCTAGCACATCCGATTCCTGCGAAATCGAACAACTCGGAGAAGAACAGAACAGCTTTCTACGGAAAGGGTGAGTAAAAACTTGTTTTGTTTGGTCCTGTTAATGCTGGTGTAAAATTTCAGCCTTGATGGGATCTTTTTTGACAAATATTTTGTGCTGGATAGGAAACAAGAAGAAATGAAGGTTGAAAACCTAACTGATGCTCAAATCGAACTGTACAGTTTGCTAAGTTCGTTTGGCATGTCCGAAGACAGTGTTAATCAGTTTCTAGGTAAGTATTTGAAGTAGAATAATCAAAACTACGCGATTTAAAAAAAGTAAACATACTTTTTTATCTATTCTGATGTCCTCTATGATAAATTTCCTCAAACGTCCTGTGAACATAACCTCATTACTTGTTTATGCTAAAATCATAAATCTTGCTAATGCAGAATAATATTTTGTTATTTAATGATTACAGATAACGGATACGATTCACATTCCTTGGAGATTATTGAACGTCCAGAGTTGGAAACTTTGCTGCCGCCTCTATATTTAGCAGATCGGTCCAAATGTATCTGGCTGGCGCAAGCATCAAGTAAGTTTATAAATTATTGACGAACTGATTTATAATACTAATGTTTATTTTTTCAGGGACTTCTTCCAATAACGAAGCCACTGAGTATTATCGACCAGAACATACATTCAACAAGCAGAACAAGAGACGACTATACAGCAAAGTAGCTGCTTCAACAATCCGACAAAGGGCGCGCAATCATTCAACACAAATCAAGACTCCTTTCAAGAGATACTAGATGTCCAACTATTATGATTGTAATGCAGACATTGAAAAATCTATTGTTATTAGGAATATATAGATAATGCCAAGGATAATCTTTTAAAATAAATATTTTTTGCAGAAGTACATGAAATTATAGATCAAATTTCTTAGTTTTATTTTCAAAATGAAACGGAATTAAAAAGTCCAGCCAGAGAAACGAAACCAAAAGATTCTTGATTCAGTTTTTATTTGTTGTTGATTCAAACGTATTTTGATATTTGAATTAACAAAATATTAGCCTTGATTCAACAAGAAACAGATTAGAATGTAATAGCTGTCAAATGTGCTTCAAGAAAAGCTGGGTTTAGTTTAACAAAACATTAAGTTGAGTTCACGAATATGCTCGCTACGATTCGACAAAACAAATGGTTGATTGAAAACTATATTTTTGTTGGTTTCAGATCAAGAAAAAAAATGTCGTTTCTAGCCTCAACCAGGCTGATATTACAAAATATTTTTCTGCGTGAGCTAATATGCATATGCATATGCATATATGGTAGTCCTATGTTATGCGATGATATAGTGATTTCTTTCGTAAGCAAGTGATTTTCGCCTCAATATAACTTTAATTCGAAGCGTTAGGATAATTCTTCGTCAAAACAAAAGAACAGAATTTAAAAAATCGAATATTTCACTATAGACGACGTCGTGTTTCATAGTTCCTACCCATGAGGCACAATGGTACATTTTATCACCGACTGTTTATTACCCACAAAAAGTTATTTCCCGTGAGTTTAACCAGTTGGAAAAAATATATGTATTACTTAATAATGGTGGTACTATGTACCACTTTTGGCTACCCAAGAGCATGTATTATCATCGAATTTAAATCGAAGAAAAAATGTGTTTCACTGTTACCCCCTCTCCCCTAATCCTTACGCACATCATTGCAACCTTCAGTGTCATTTTATTTTGTAAGAAAAGATTTGCAAGCGTTCTACGTTCTGCTAATCGAATTTATTCACTTATAAGTGACACACACACACACACACTTCTTAGTAAAACTATCTTTTTCAGACTGAAATTTTTCGGGACTCTGATCATAAACGATCTACTGGGGTTTATATAAGATCATTGCCTCATTGTGATAAAGTTCGTCTATGACAAACCAAGAGAACACTAGAAATTCGGTTTGATGAGCTTTTTGCAGCAAAAGCTTCGATAGAATCAGATAAGCAAAAATTCCAATTTTTGATTTTTAACGAGACTTACAAGAAATAAACACAATAAATGAATTTCTGTGTATTTCTGCTATTACTATAGTGTGCTAATAGTGTAATTGAAGTGTCACAAAGATCCCCAGCATTTTGTAATGAATCGCAAGTATACACAGCCATCTTAACAGTGTGTCGGTTTTACCCTACCCATAGGGTGTCGGTTTTACCCCAAAAGCGAACATTTTTTTTATAAAAGTAATTAAAAATATTAAATTTCTCAAACTCGTCTTTAATGCCCCTAGTTGATCATAGGAAAGGACGATAATAATAGGTACTGAAAAATGAGGTGATTTGAAAAGCTTTTGTTCGGTTAAAACCTTTAAATCTACCAACAAAATTTAACATCCAAACGAGTATGAACGCTGCTGTCGCATGTTTTGTTTATTTTTGTGACATTCAGCGCACTACCGTAAATCCAATTTCTCGTCGAATGCTCTACATAAACGTACTAATAATAATGTATCATTATGAAATGAATAAAAATTTGATTTCTAGGAAAAGTTGTGGGGTGTCGGTTTTACCTACAGTGTCGGTTTTTCCCACAATTCCCCTACTTACATTTTACCGGCTATCACCCACCAATTAAAAGGAATATTTAAAAAAACATATAACGGACGTATATTGTACAATCATGCCAACGCAATGGTGAAGAAAATGAGCTTGTTTTTAAAATCAAAACGCAATTAATGCAACTAGTACAGTGATAATAACTTCTTTCTAGTACTTAGCTTAATAACAAAAATACTTAAAACAATGTTTTTTGAACATTTTATTATCCATATTTTTAGAACAAACAAATTATAATATATGAATGTCGTTAGAATCGGTCCAGCAATTCCAAAAAAACACGACGGATAGATCGGAACAGTTTATACGGCCTCTGCGCCTTTCTTTTATAAGAAAGGTAAAGCGGAATTTCATGATCGCAACACTTCAAAAAGCAATGGGCGGGATTCTCCTACGATACATAATACTATTGCTCTGAATATTTTCGGTGAAAGCTCCGCCCACTACAGCAAGCACAAAACAAGTTAGATACGTTCTGAAACCCATATTATCGAGAAAAATTAAAATTCACCTCTCAACTCATCCCACACTAGCTCAAAAGTAAAAAAAATAGAGTATGTTGATGAGTGGCAACAGATAGGTTTTCATCTGATTTGGCAAACTGTGCACTGAGAAAATAAATTTGTAAAAAGGATGAAAATACTAGTGAATAAAATGTTCGAAGTATGAAGTGAATGACAAACCCTTATTCTGCCCAGGTAAACAAACATTTTCGCACTTTGTTTAATTTTTTCTATACTTTGAACAGTTTTATGAAGAATCTTAATTTATTCAATGAATCATTTGTTGTGCTTTTTCAAATCTTCGTTTTCGTCCAGGCAACGAAATGTTTCGTACTTTCACGGTTCTTTTCTGTAAATTGCGATAAAAACTTTCAAAAAGAGCAATCCATTTTTCATTTATTTATCTATGTAATATGTATTTCTACGAATTTGGCAATAACGTGACGAAGGTTGTGGTATTTTGGATATTATTTGTACGAAAGTTATTGTCAATAGCGAAACTATTGTTCATCAATGCAATAAAATGTTGTGCACTTCTACTATATACAGGGTGTTTGGTTATTAACCACGAATAATCTCTTGAGATGTGATAGAGGATCGTATATAGGGGAAAATTCGTTCTACACATACCATAAAAATCTCAACCGCTACAGAGTTATTCTAGTTTTTCTGCAATCGACTTGTTTGATTCTAAATGCCTTTAATTCAAAACGTATACTTTGTATTTCAACTCTATTAGTTAGGTTGGAAAGTTGAGAAAAAACATATTGAATGGTACCCTCATGTATTCCATTATTAATGAGTTCAAGTAAAATTTGAGAAGTAAAGGCACCACCACCATTTCATTAACATTCTTTAAAGTGAATTCTTGACAAATACGACGCGCAATCTAAGCGCTTGTTGGAGGTTCTGTATAGTTTCACAGAATATTGGAGGAACAATTAATGGTACCATCACATTTAACACCGATAGCCGCTATGGAATTTTTATTCCAAACCTGTAGCAAATTTGTTACGACGCTCCTTCCATTAACATGCTTCAAGCAACCAACTTGACGTGCAAGCAATATTTCACCTGAGAAACGAAATAATCATTTGCAACCCCCGCGGGAGTTTGTCTTTGTATGTGTACCTTGTACCATCAAACCGTCGCTATGAGCAGGTGCGTTTTGTGCGTTTTTACCAATGCAATCTGTTATTCGAAAAAGGAAAAGTTCCACAATCGCAACCCTCCGACAAGCAATGGGCGGATTTTTACTTTGGTACATGATGCTGTCATGGTAGAATTTCCGAGAAATCCACGCCCATTGAACGAACCGTTATATTGGTTCTGTTTTCTCAAGTCCAATACTGCAAATGTCAAAGTTCGTCCATGTTTTGGTTCCTGGCAGCTCAGAGTTCATGAGATACGACACAGCATCAGGAAATACATATTGTGCTGTTTCATATTCCGGCAAGATTCGAATATAGTTTTCCAAAATTTTTGTTCCGTTTAGCTATCGCGTGAGGACCATATTAAATTGTGTATCACAATACATGGATAATCATTACACGGTACTAACTGATAATTTATGCTGAATATTCTAATTTGCGGATCAATATTTGGAACCAGCACGGTACCTTGGTGTTTATCTTCATTGTGCTGTTAACGAGTGGTTACTGGTGATTGAAAACTCACCATAAAGTTCAATAAGTAACATATAAAAACAAAAAGTCAGTCGATGGTTTAGCATTTATAAGAAATGTAATTTGATTTGAAACGCTTAAAGTGTGTCTCAAGACATATTCTTAAAAAATGACTTAGCGTTTGAGAAAAGCACAACTCAACTTCAGACAACTCGGTGTTTGTATGTAATGTTATGAGTGAGTTCGGGAAGCTGATTTGCCCGGGCTGAAGTAAACCCATCTCGTGTAATCCCTTGGGAGCAGATGAAACTGAATGTGCGTGGCCTTTTGCTAGCTGTACACAGACTGCTACTACGGTTTATCGTGTAGTCGGAAAAATATTAGCCGGACTGAACGGTTGAATAAGGAAACCATGCTCGGTCCAAGTCAATTCCACAACCGATACATAAAGTTCAATCGCGATAGGTCACAAGCAGATCAAGTAACGCATCAATGACATAGGTTTAATATCCTACAATACAATATATCACTCTACAAGACAATTTAGCACGGCCAATTGATAACGTGACATCAGTAGTGATCAATTTAATCAGATACCGTTGGTAGCGTTTGCGTGAGTGCAAACACGGACTTGTGTCCTGTAGAAGAATGTTATACTGCTAGGGTTTGGAATGATGAATAACAGGTGTTCAATAAAAAATGAGAATTTTTTCAGTCATGTAGTTAAAAAACAAAGCAAATTTTTTAATGAATTCAGTATTTTGATTTAAAACATAATGTTTTTTCTTCAAAAAAACGTCAATGAATATTGGAGAAGGGGTCCTGGTCAGCCGTACAACGCAACTTAGTCGCGATGCTGTCACAAGAGCACTAGACGGCACTGACGTCCATCTTCCGGATACAATTCCAGATCCTGGTGGTCAACTGCTTCGAATCCTTGGCCCGCCAATTATTTTGGTATACTACACTATTTTTGTACACTGAGGGTACTGTCGCAATAAATAGTGATCCGGACCATTATGCAGATAAGATTTACTTTTCTAGGCAATACTCCCACGGTCGGCTGTATGGAGTTCAAACTGCTTTTGTTTAGAAAAATAGGATACTCTCGGTATCCGGCTACCCAGAGTTTAAAAAGAACCAAAAACTAAACAAAATCTTTTTTTTTCGAGTGATCATTTCATTTATTTAGTTCAACATCAATTTCATGATAACACTGAATCAACAAATTTGCCTCCACTATAGGGTAAAAGCACTATGTTTCGCCACCCTAGACAAGCGTTTGCCCAAGAATGTTTCCACATTAAATGATTTTATGTATTTTCCGTTAGATTCGAACACATTATAAAAATCTAGCCTTGTTTTCCAGCATTAAATGCCATTTTAGTGAGCAGTATTAGCAATCCGTACAAAAAATAATTTTTCGTCATACTCTATATGATTTAATTTTCGTCCTTCATTTTTAATTTTCGCCACGGTTTAGTGTCAAATTTCGCCATTAGTTTAGTTATTAAATTAAAATATGTAGGCAATATGCTAAATTTATATACAAATATACAAATGAATATTTAAGAACAATTTACAATCCAAGACCCAATTTTTAACCGAGATATTACATATTGTTTAGGTGTGTTTTTTTCGCTCTCTCTATCGTTCATGTTCTAGGAATTATGGCAGAGATCCGCCTTGGAAGGCTCTATCCTCAAATATATTTCAAACCAGGTCTTAAAACATTCCAAACGTGTATTTCCATGTAATATCGAGTACAGCCCATATTCGATTATCCGTAACTCGATTATCCGTAGAAAATGACTCCGTAGTCCGCCCATCCGAAGAAATTGTTTCGATTATTCGCACATTATTTTTTCTCAAACTACATTAAACATCTATAATTTATTATTTCATACCACCTACAGTTTCTGAAAGAATACATATTTTCTAAAAAAATAATGAAAACTTCGTAGAAATACAGAAATATTGGGTCGAAATAAATCTAACTACAGTTTCTGGAAGACCAGAAATTTATGTTCTCAAAATATATTCACAAAAATGCGTAGAAATACAGAAATTTCACATTTTTAACAAAAAAAAGTCTATTTTTTTCTATCCCAATATTTAAATACAACAAAGAACAAAATTTTAAAATCTGTGAATGAACTCTGTAATTTTTAGAATGAATAGAAGCACCGATTATGGCAGCTCCTTTATGTATTGAAGACTGACAAAATCTGAACATCACTTCGGAGTCGGTCTATTATCGTATCAGCTAAAAAATAGACACTTTTTCATTACTTTAAGAACAGGCTATTTTAAAACATTTTGAATTCTTAACACACTATAGCAAACGGGTCAAAAAGCTGACAAAATCTGTTGTAGAAAAATTCGGAGGCGGACAAACACGGGGACTAATAAAATAGGATCTTCACTGTAGTCAGTACATTGCACTGCTCTGAAAAGAACAGCGCTAATAATTCTTTACGAAGTAGATGCACTAAACAGCCTTTAAAACCAACGTTGGTCCTTCGTTGGACCAACGTTGGTCCTTCGTTGGACCAACGCCCAGAAGACCGTTCAGCAGGCGTCTATTATTGGACCTGTGTTGTTTGGTTTTGAAACATAGTTTGGGTTTCTCAGTGGAATGTATAATCTTAAATTCAGTTCTTATCGCTGTCTGAATTCACCAAAACCAACATTAAGTTGACTGAAGCTTCACGCAATGAATTTAATTTTATGTGTCTTGATTATTAAACCAAAGTATACCAACCCAATTTAAACGAACACAATGCTTTGAAATAAAATAAGTTGGCTTTATAACATATTTCGTCGCTGTTGTGCTATCTTATGACAAACGCCATTTTGGGGTAAATGGAGTTAGATATGGCACATTACTTGTCGAAAAAGTCCCTACAAAGTGGCATTTACAGAATTTTGACATTCTGCTTGGTTACTAAGATATAGCGAGAAATTTTTATTTTTTTGCTTTAAATGACTGTGGTATTGGCTCAAATTATCTCGATGAATAAGATGTTTTTATATGTAAAACTATCTGAGAAACACAATGGCATAATTATTTTCAAAACAAAAGTGCACGAATTGTGAGGAAAATACAATTTAAGTTTTAAACTGGAAATATACAATATTTGGCAATACTGTAACCAAAAATAACTATTTTTTCTAGATTTCCGGACTCATTTCCTTGAAAATGCACAGACCAAATCAAGCAAAAGATATGAATAAAAGTTGATAATTGATGATTGTTTTCTATGGAAAAATTGTCCATGCTCGATTATGACACGCCATACAAATTTTGTCATCATTACACACCTGTGACACGTGTGAGGGTGACTTTTGTTTACATTTATGGTAAAACCTCGCAACGTAGTCAACTGATCTTCGCAATATTTGAGAGATTAATACAGAATAGATAGAAGCATCAGCTGTCTTCTTTGAATTGTTCATACCATTTGTAAGTTTCAAGATATTCAATCTCAAACTTTAAAAATCGTTTTTCTTGGAATGTGCAAAATAACAATCGTAAGATAGCACAAAAGCAACGATTTGTCTTACATGTCTTACTATCACTTTATAGAATATAAAGTAATTGATATTCGTTTCACTTCTTGAAACGGTTTAACAAAAAAAGTTCCATAAGTCCATTAATGTGCGTACCTTAGATCCTGTTTTTGAATATATAACAAATATATGTACAATAGAAAAAAATTGTTTTGATTAGATTATCCGGATGATTCGATTATCCGAAGCGAAATTTTTCTGCACCCTACGGATAATCAAATCTGGCCTGTATTAAACGTGGAACAGTGTGCACATGTAATTTTCAATTCGCTTAATTTAAATCGGGAATATAATTCACCAATATAATTAAATGCTGCCGTTATACGCGGAATAATCACACTTACATAAGAATTTTATATCACTGGGCCTAATAGCGAATATTTACAAGTTGCGAGCACGAATGGGACAAAACGAACATTTGCTAGAGAGAATAAAACGTTTGGCAATTTTCCCCTGTGTATGTTATTTTACAATCCAGAAATTAAGGTGTTTTGTTATTGATGTATAGGCATATTCAGGAATTAAAATTTTGCCTTGTTCAAATATTGAATGAGGAACCATAAATATGACTTTATTCTCCTTTTTCGTATCTTTTAGAAACATATAAAATGCTCTTTGCAACTTGTAGGTTCGAGGCAAAATGTTTTGCTTTAACTCCTTGCTTCACACGCCGTATGATAGACATGTAGTTCTTTTGTTCTACATAGCTTTCTTCAAATTGATCAAAACTCATTGTTAAATTTATAATTTCTGGTTCGTCGAGAAACATTCTATTGAACTTAGCAATATACAGCGATTATTAAGAAAATATTTCAGTATTATATAAGATCATTCCCTTAAGACTTCCGCTGTAACGCTCTTCCTCGGTAACTCACACTATGATGGAAATAATTAATAGGATTACTATTTTCAACTTTCTAGCGACATGATTTTACCGTACATTGATACTGTTGATTTTAGATTTAAAAGCATTTTTCAACAACTTGTGCACAGCGGGCGAAAATTAGCACTTACGAAATTTAAAGAAAAATATATGCATTTTCGCCAGTTGCTATAATTGGGTCATTAAATGAGAAAAAAAATCTTTTTTTATTACATGCATCGATAAAGCTTTTCCAACTCAGGAAACGTGAAAATAATATTAAAATTTAAAATAAAGAAATATGTTGACAGTCTGGATTTAACTCTATCAGAAGCGGGAAAATATACTTTTGCATATAAATTTTTAAAATAATTCATAAAGAATTGTAAAACGATCCACAAAAAAGTTGTCCATGTTCCAAAAAACAAAACTGAAATTCCATAAAACAGTGTGAATGATCCATAAAAAGGGCGATTTGATCCATAGATTTTGTAAAATTGAACCATAAAATGGTCGCAAAAGAGCAATAAAATAGTAATAAAAGAGCAATTAAAATCAATCAATGCCCCATAAAAATATTGGAAATGTTCCATAAAATGATACATTTTGCGCCATAAATTAACTGACATTGATCCATAGAATATTAACAACGTACATTAAAACACGTCGATATGTTCCATAATATCGACAAAAATGTTCCACGGTATTACAAAGTGGAGCAATAAAATGTTAGAAAAAGTTCCATAAATTTGATGAAAACGTTTGCTAAATATTTTTTCTTGGTCCATAGAAGATGTAAAAATGAACATTAGAAATGCTAAGCATTGATTCATATATCGAACGTTAAATTATGGTTCATGGATATTAACAAAACGATCCATAATAAAAGAAAATGTAAAACGATCCATTAATATGTGCTTATGCAGTAGAAAAATTAAATTTAATGAATTCATGCGAAATTTTTGCTATTCGAACTAATAATAAAGTATTCCGGCCTGGCTGACCAATTGGATCTTCTCGTACCTTACAAACCGCAGTGCATCTGTGCGACTTGGAACTGTATTTTCAGACCCATTCGACAGCACATCGGGTGTACCTCAAGGGAGTCACCTTGGACCTCTTCTCTTCGTGCTCTTTGTGAATGACATTTGCAGCGAATTGACATCGTGTAAGGTGATGTACGCAGATGATCTGAAAATTTATCGCATCATAACAACTCTGGTAGATTGTTGTGCACTTCAGATGGACATAGATAGGATCATGAGTTGGTGTGATAGAAACGGAATGACTATAAACATTCAGAAATGCAACATAATCACATTCACACGAATACTCTCGCCAATTACGTTTGAGTATGCAGTGAGCGCTGCCCCAGTAAAACGAGTTTCATCAATCAAGGACCGTGGTGTTATACTTGACCGTAAGCTACGTTTCATCGAACACTTCAATGCAGTAACTACTAAAGCCTATGCAGTACTAGGACTCATCAAACGAAACACCCAAGATTTCAACGACGTCTACTGCCTGAAGGCACTGTACATCAGTCTGGTACGCAGCATTCTAGAGTATGGAGTTATCGTTTGGGCCCCGTATCACACCGTACACATTAATCGCATAGAACGGGTGCAAAAGAGCTTTGTCCGGTATGCCCTTCGACGGCTTCTCTGGCGAAATCGATTTGAACTACCACCGTATGAGCATCGTTGTGCTCTTATCCGCCTACGCACAGTGGCGGATTTCCCTAAAAACCTGGCCAAAAGTCGAAAATGGTTTTGATTGACCTGAAAATGTACATACCACGGTTTTTTGGGGCGTAGATTACGATTTTGATGTCAGATTTTCAAAATTCAAAATGGCGGATGCAAAATGGCCGACATTTTAATATAAATATTAGTAAATTTTCACAAATGAATGGTTTTGATGGTTCCAGTGTATGCCAATAACGTTTTTAATGTATCGAATTTTAAATGGTGTGTAGTTAAATGATAGAATTTGTCGATTTGCACGCAATAAGATATTTGGGTGTCTAGATGATGTAGCTTTTATGAGAATTGATGTTATTAGTCATTTCAAACTATGTATTTTGAAATATTATACAACATAGTTATAAAACTTTTCAACTCTATGTTCGATTATTATTCAATTGCTGTCCGATGCACATATTTCTCAAAGAACGAAAAATAGTAATTTTGTAAAATTATTGAAAATAAGCCGATTCTACGACGAAATGCATGGAGTGAAAATTGATAACAAGTTTGCATGTAAATTGTAGTAACTAAAAATGAATATGACAAAAAAATGAAAACAAGTGAAATTAACTAAGATTCATAGTTTTATTTAAATTGTTAGACCGAGGATTTGTACATTTGTTTATTATTACGATGAAGCGCCTATTTAAGTACATGCGTTATATTTGGTCAGAACATACTAGTACCGCTTCCTGGTATAGTTTTGAGCAACCACGTTTTGTTGTCATGCTTGCTGACATACTACGACTGACAACCTTCTCACGAACAAATTCGTCAAGCTGGAGTGTAGGGGAATTGTGGGAAAAACCGACACTGTGGGTAAAACCGACACCCCACAACTTTTCCTAGAAATCAAATTTTTAATCATTTCATAATGATACATTATTATTAGTACGTTTATTTAGAGTATTTTAAGAAAAATTGGATTTACGTCAGTGCGCCGAATGTCATAAAAATAAACAAAACATACGACAGCAGCGTTCATACTCGTCTGGATGTTAAATTTTGTTGGTAGATTTTAAGGTTTTAACCGAACAAAAGCTTTTCAAATCACCACATTTTTCAGTTCCTATTATTATCGGCCTTTCCTATGATCAACTAGGTGCATTGAAGACGAGTTTGAGAAATTCAATATTTTAAATTGCTTTTATAAAAAAATGTGCGCTGTTGGGGTAAAACCGACACCCTATGGTTAGGGTAAAACCGACACGCTGTTAAGATGGTTGTGTATACTTGCGATTCATTTCAAAATATTGGGGATCTTTGTGACACTTCAATTAGCTTATTAGAACACTATAGTATTTGCAGAAATACACAGAAATACTTTTATTGTGTTCATTTCTTGTAAGTCTCTTTAAAAATCAATAATTGGAATTTTTGCTTATCTGATTTTATCGAAGCTTTTGATATTTCTGCAAAAAGCTCATCAAACCGAATTTCTAGTGTTCTCTTGGTTTGTCATAGGCGAACTTTATCACAATGAGACAATGATCTTTTATATACCCCAATAGATCGTTGATGATCAGAGTCCGAAAAATCAAATCTGAAAAGGATAGTTTTACTAAGAAGTGTATGTGTCACTTATAAGTGAATGAATCCAATTAGCAGAACGTAGAACGCTTGCAAATCTTCTCTTACGAAATAAAATGACACTGGAGGTTGCAATGATGTGCGCAAGGATTATTTGGAAATACTCATATCAATAAATAATCCTATAGCATAAAATACTCCTATTTATAATACTACGTTTTCGAACTTTCTTCCCCTCACTACATGATGAAGCAATAAAAAGCACATATTTGCATCATACATACTCACACTTTATTAATCACGCATATATCTCATTTTTAATAAAGATAAAGATTTTAATAAAGTGGAGAGAAAATAAATTAAAGGGGGTGTCGATCTTACCCCTATGGGGTGTCGGTTTTACCCGCAGTGCCTACAGAAAGTCACTTCGTTTTCCAAGTTTTAAAACCAATAATTTTTAACGAAATTAATTTTTTGATGCGCTGAAAAAATTAAGTCTTGTTAAGAATTTTCTGAAGAAGAATTCTGCATAAAAATTATAATTTTATTGATTTTGTGGCAACTTAGAAAAAGTGTTAAGCTTAAGGTGTCGCTTTTAACCATAATTCCCCTACGCCAAAGTGAATTTGTTAGCCAAATCACGGCCAGAGATCCTATTATTCTTTTGCGCTACTCTGCCCTCACTCATTACTGATTTTCGCTCGTAGAATCCAGTCATATATTTAACCTCTAGATTTGGTTTGCTTTGCATGATCAAACGTCATAGTTGCCCGGTAACGTTTAACCATGGTATTCTTAATCGGTTTTTGAAATTTGGAACCGTTGGCGAGCACTTCTGTTCACCTCGTTGGTTTTCAATATGAATGACCAAAATTATTTATGTCTTTTGCATTCAACTTTTGATAAGTTTTGAAAATGTTTATGAATATACAATTCTTCCTGTTCAAAACGCAGTATTGTGCAACTCGCTATGACAACCGGAGGTGCAGCAGTAATTAAAAGTACGAGTCTAAATTTGGAACTGAAAATCTTATAATCCATCTCCGTCTCCACTTATTCAAAGATTACTCAAAAACGGGCAAATTCGGGCAAGAATTCTATAGTGTTCCAAATGAAGAATCGTTCAAGGAACACAAATTGCCTTGGAACATAGTGGACATACGTGTACCAAAAAAGTATATCAATAATTTTGCAAAAATGTGTGCTGAAACCGTCTGCTACAAAATCGTGAAAGTTGTTGACATTTTCTATAAACAAACAAAGTAATATCTTTTGACATCAATACATATAAATAAAGTACATACCTTCAGCATAACTTTCCATTATTCCATGTTCGAAGCCGGCAGTTTGATCAAAATCCAGCTACATTTGAATAATACTGATATTTCGAACGCTCGATAAAAAAGGATGAGCAAAACGCGATGGTATAAACTGTTTGGATATGCCAACACCTCAAGTATGGAAATTTTGGAGCGTTTCACTTACAATAGCATGCGGCAGCACCATGCAATTTTCGACTTTTGGCCAGGTTTTTAGGCAAATCCGCCACTGTGCTACGCTACGAAACAGGAGAGTTTTTCTGCAGCGACTATAAAGTGTCCGTTTTCGCTTCAGATAGTTGGTATTTGCGACTCATACCAGCCTGTATCAGTGGTCTAATAACTCTCAGCGCGCTAATATCATAGATACCCTGCCGTTTAAAGAGTTGCCATAATGATTTCAGGTTAGCTAAGGTCAATTACCTAAGTTAGTTTACTTATCCTTATTAGCTAAGAGCACTATATTTTCCCTCGTTCTCTCCGGAAACTTCAGCAGTCATCTGGTGTCCTTATGTGGAAATCTGGATTAACAGTATTGAATCTATACAAGCAAGGTTTCTTCGTTATGCTCTCAAATCTATACCATGGCGTAACCCAATGGCGATGCCACCTTATATTGATCGCTGTCGTGGTAAGTGAAATTCAATACTCTCACAGATCAATGAAAATGTGCCCCTTAGAAATTTGAGGTCGTGGGATATTTTAAGACTTGAATATTAGAATACTGATTGTGGACAGAACGAACCTATGAGGGAGATGTGTTTTCTTATAGAGTTTTTGTTACGATTTTAGGAACAGGTTTAGACGACTAACTTAGTATATAAGCTGAAATTTATGAAAAAGCTTTTGAAATATCAGCGAATATTCAAATTAAATGTAATGTAATGTACCTTCGTAATATCGCGAATGATTTATATTTGAAATAATAGAGAGGTATTGAAGCGCATTTGAGAAAATACTTCAAATGAGTTTTTTCTCATTAAAAATTTCATGTAGATCAAAATAAATCAGATGAAAAATAAACAAATAAATATATACTTAAATAAATTTAGCAATTTTTAATTTTAAAAGGGTATGAAAATACTACCAATTCCTCTCAAACTGGAACTTTATCCGAATTGATGAATATTGATGGTGCTACCACAAATGAACCCGATGAGCTGAAACCTTCAAACGTTTCCCAGTAAATTCCAATCAAACATGATTCAGACAAAAAACGAATTCCAGTTACCAAACAAAACTAAACTTTTCACGGAAAAAAAGAAACACCTGCAGTTAGTAAATTTTCTTAGTATCGAAGCTTGAATATATAATTATGAAAGCGTCTGTATGAGAACCGGCATAGGTTTTCGTTTGGGCTGTCGTGCGAATAATTTCCTCCCGCTGTCGAACCAGTTTGTTAACGACTATTTATTATTTTCTTTGCCATACCCGGCAAGACATCAGAACCGTCGTAATGGGAAATCCCCTTCACTTTGACAGACAAACAGTTTAATGGCATCATAATGCGGGTGACGAATGTGTAGTTTTTTCCGGAAGTGTCATACAACTGAATAGAAGCTAACATCTTGTGTATAGGTTTGATAGCTTACTGGAATGATTCAACGAGTTTTCCAGAGAAACATAATCGAATAAAATGTTATTGGCTAAGTTTATAACATGAGCGAAGACTGAGCTATTCCAAAGCAATTGTTTCTGAAGTCATTGGCCGTTCCTTCACATCAATGAATAGATAAAAATCATATAGCTATAACATTGCAATAGCGCTGTTTGTTTCGTAACCGGCATACTATTTATCCATCCATAAAAGTCATTCGATTATCGCTGACCTGAAAACAGGAAAGCTGCACTGACCTATAGTCCGTTTTCTGCACGGTAGATTTTTCATGAATGAGTCAGAACCCACCTGTTGATCGAACGGAACTTGAAACCTATGCACCTGCACATTCATTCCGAAACAGCCGTTCGGAATTCGGATCGATATATGAACAGAAGCCGCTCTATAATTTACGTTGATTAGCCCTCCATGGTAGAATCGAAGTCAGGCCCCGCCTCGTAAAGTGAGCGAGTTTAGTGCCTTCTTCTATAGCTTACTGCAATCAAAAGTCTAATAATAGTGCTAGCGTGCAAATGAAAATAAACTCGATACTTTATTTTTATACTGTCCTGCGAAGTACGAATCGCGATGAACTGTTGCTGTACTATAGCCTATGACTATATGACCCAGAACCAGAACTTGCTTCATAGTGAAACATGTATGGCACTAGCAACGTATTGATATAGCTTTTGGAATAAACTCTACTGACGCCATCCAATGCTAAACTTAGATTTCCCAACCACTGGATACCGTGCGATGGTAATATACCTCCAATTTGGCTTCAGTCGAAGCGTTTTATTGGCTCCTTCATAGAGTAATGTGCCTATTATGGCAATAGAGCCTATTTCCACCCAATTTCGAACCTCTTGGTTTCGAACCAAGTGTATGATGATGATGGCAATATCAATTTGTCTACAATGATGTGCAATGATAAGGTCAGGTTATTTTCATCTCTAATTATCAGCACATTTGTTCAGAATATATATAGTGATATAGTTCACAGAACCAGATATCGCGAATAAGTCTTATTTTAATGATCCAGTTCATATTGTCACGTTATTCCGAGTAAAAAAACCATTAGTAACCAAAAAATCATCGATCCCGATAAGGCGAAGAGAATTTACGAATACCATGATAAAACTGCTGATATCATGAACATTAGTTACATTACTCTTTGAAGGTAAGCTCTAAAATAAAATATCATGATAACATGAATCGAAATTACGAAAATTGTGACTAAGATCCTGAAATCATGAACACAAATCAAACAACTAGTGACAAAAATATCTAAAAACGCGACTAAGATCCTGAAACCATGAACATGAACCACACAACTTGTGACAAAAATATTTAAAATCGTGACAAAAATCCTGAAATCATGAACATGAATCCCTCTACTCATGACTAAAATATCACGATAACGTGAATGGAAGTTACGAACATCGCGACTAAGATCTTGAAATCATGAACAACGTTTGACTGTCGACTGTGTATTTCCAAATCATGAACAAGATTCCCAACAAAAACTAAACATGTCCAGTGAACAACAACAGTAATCCAACCAAACATTCTAATGTAACGATGTATATATTCGGGGCGAACTGTTTTTAGAAAACACAATTAGTGTCATGAATACGAGGTTTATTATTCATAATTTCAGGAACTTGGTCACGGTTTTCGTAAATCGTTCAGTTCACGAAATCGTGAACTTTTGTTCATGAATTTATGAACGGATTTTTTTCCGTGCATGCGCAGGTTAACAACTGGTAATGACTAGTTTCACATCCCACATTGCATTGCGCGAAGCCGAGTTGTATGTGTAGATGAAAATTATTATAGTTAGGCTGCTAATTCTTTCCTGTGTGCTGGATGCAGAAAAATTGTTTTGATTGGGGTAGTGTATCTAAGAAAACATCGCGATAAATGGTACTGTCGTATTTCTAAACTAGGACTATCCTACCGTTTAGCGCGGGCTTCTATAGTGAATTAATCCTAAATAAATTCTCCAGTAAAAATAAAGGTTTGTAACAATGCGATGTTTAATATATGTATGACGGAATAAGGCGGCATTTGTCCGCTAATATTTGTGGTTTTGCTAAGCGTCATTGTGCGCTGCTTCGGTTCACTGTGTGAATAGGGCAAAATAGCAGCTATTTGTAGAAGGTAATTTTATTTTAATTAAAAGTTGGGTTTAGCCGATAGCTCTGTATAAATAAGTGCATCACTAATGAAGAATATAACTTGAACTTATTTTGGCACACCCTAATTAGTCAAATAGATATTATCATTATCTCATATGCTTGATTCGAAACCAAGATATGCTCTGCTACCATAAAAATAGGCTCTATTGCAATACTAAGCACATTACTGTACCGCTCGTACTTGCGAGTTATACTAAGTGCATTTGCTTCCTGCTTTAGTTTACTATGTGGATGAGAAAAAAACCTCAGATATTCCAATAACGTAATTCATTTCAACGAAAAGTTGGATTTAGGCGATAGTATGGGGTTCGCACTGCAGTTTTCGTTTTCTGTCCGGACATCACAATGAACCTTATCAAACGAATGACGATGTTCGACGATATTAGAGTTTTTTTATATCTACTGCTCGTACCTACACACCAAAAAAATCTGAATTTTATCGTTGACGTAATTGCAAACATGACACAATTCAACAAACCGTAATTTACGAAATGACGGAACATTACCGTGTTCCGTTCAATTTTACACGCAACATACGCTTTACATGCTCAATGATATAAACTTACACTTCCTACCACTCAGAACAAACGCTGTATGAGGAGTAAAATTACATGATTTACGAAATTCAACGTCATGTAAAATTAAAATCAAACGTAAAACTAAGTCATTTTTGATGCTCGTATATGTCAGGGTCAGGAGACGTAAATTTACACTATTTTTTCTAGGTGTGTATTACTGGTTGCTAGCAGCTGGGTATTTTATAGAAAAGTGCATGGAACAAAAATGATTCCACGAAGAATGCTCCAACTTTTGTGATAGAGTTCATGTAAAAATTTCCTTACAATGTTGCATGAAATTGTAAATGATTAGGGATATCTTCTAAATATAACAAGCACGCAAATAGATACTAAATAGTTCGTAAATCATGTACTAAGAATCCTGAACCAGTTCACGAATACATGAATAATATTTTATGATTTCGTGAACTTTTTCACGAAAACGAATGATGAGTTGTGACTATTAAACTAGGTATCATGAACCAATTCACGAATACATGAATAATAGCTATTCACGAGCACAGATATTCATGGAATAGTAATCATGAACCAGTTCACGAATACATGAATAGTATTTCATGATTTCGTAAACTATTTCAGGAGTACGAATATCGGATCGTGACTAGTATGTTAGGAATCATGAACCAGTTCACGAATACATGAATAATACTTTATGATTTTGTTAACTATTTCATGAAAACGAAATGTAAATTGTGACTATTATACTGGGTATAATATTCGGCTGAATGGAATGGAATATAAGGCATTCGTTTTGCGGTAAATTTGGCACTCCAAGGAGGCGATAATTTGAATAATGTAGTGAGAATAGATGCACAGCATAGAGCATTTATTTTCAATAAGGTTGAAAAATTAAAATATTTCTGCTAGATATGTATTATATAGATGCACACCAAAAATATATTAATTTTATCGTTGACGTAACTGCAAGCATGACATAATTTAACAAACCATAATTCACGAAATGACGAAATATAACCGTGTTCTGTTTAATTTTACATGAAACATATAGTTTACAAGGACAATCACATAAAATTACACTTACTGCCATTCAGAACAAACGCTATATGTGGAGTAAAATTATGTGATTTACGAAATCCAACGTCATGTAAAATTAAAATCAAACGTAAAACTAAGTCATTTTTGACGCGCTCAGGGTCAGGAGACGTAAATTTACACGATTTTTTCTAGGTGTGTGTTTAAGAAACAGTACACTGATTCTATATCCTGAGAAATGTTACAGATCATTAAAAAGTTGTTTAAAAAATAATGCCCTAATAAGGCAAAAATAGGCTCAATACCCTATATTATCTAAAAATATCTCATTGCACAAATGTACTGAACGTTACGCTGAGATATACATATATGTAGACCAGATTCATTTATGAGTAATTCACAATTAAAAAAACCTGTTTTAATCCACCTAGCGGTGCAATTGTGCCTTTCTCATTTCTCTAAACTATGGCACGGAGGCGTTTTATGTTCAACATAATTGTGGAAATGTCCATTACATTCTTAGTACACTTTGCACTTATACACAATGGCATGCCAGCCACGAACTTGATGAGCTACGTGTCGACGGTGAAACACTTGAAACAAAAAAATATCATACTCCATTAGCCTAATCAGCATTAGATCAATGTTATCTGCTTGCAAACTCATTTTGTCATGCGGGGATGGGTATATGAGGAGGGCGAAAGTCCCATGAACGAACGACTCCCCAGCTTAAATTGGTATGCTTTGTAATATAGTGGTGGTTTAAAGATGATGGGGTTGAAAGGGAGGGGTATGAGGTGGTGGTCTGAGGGGTGATTTAAGGAGATTTTTAAAGGAGGGGACTGAACAGTAGAGAGGGGGTGTAACCCCTCTCCGTAAACCATCAACTACGCCCCTGTTAAAATCCAGAAACCTTATGCGAGTCGAAAAAAAAATTAGGGGATTAGGTTGACGTTTTTCAGAGTGATTGCATAACCTTTCTATATGAGAAAGGCAAAAATGTGAAAAATCCAAAAAAGTGAATCTTCGTCAATTTTTTTTTTTCGTGTTTGCATCAAATCTCGACGTTTTATGCACCTTGAATACATTTAGCATCAAAAATAAAAATTCTATTTTTAATTTTTCCTATAGTTTTTATGAGAAATTTCTGTGTGGCCGCACTCTGAAACCCGTAATTCCGGAACCAGAATTCCGATCGATCCAAAATTCAATAGCAGCCGATGGGAAGGTTGCACCTTTCATTTGAGACTAAGTTTGGGCAAATCGGTCCAGCCATCTCTGAGAAAAATGAGTGACATTATTTGACACATACGCACATACATACACACACATACACACACACATACACACACATACACACACATACATACACACATACACACACACATACAGACTTTTTCCGATCTCGACGAACTGAGTCGAATGGGATATGACACTCGGCCCTTCGGGCCGGGATTAGGTTGACGTTTTTCAGAGTGATTGCATAACCTTTCTACATGAGAAAGGCAAAACTTGCTAAACGCTAGGGCATGCCTATTGCCATAATACGTGATTCAGAAATACGACGATGATAATTATCCCTACATTGCTTCAGATACACTGCCACAATCAAAACAATCATTTTACACCTAACTTGAGCTAGAAAATTTATCGTAAAGAAAAAACGCTGTCGAAAATAATCCATTAGGTATTTTCTCTTGAAAATTTGGATAGAAGTAGTTTAGAGTGTATTGTTTACATTGTATTTTTATCACTGCAAGTTTTTCGAAAATTTGTAAAAGTGGCGTCACCCGAAAAGCAACGTCGCGAATTGATTTTGCGCAAGAACCTGGAAAATTATCAACTCTCTCATCGGGACGTGTTTAAGCGAAATCCCAATGCTTCAATCAGGGATGAGGCCAAATAGTTGAATATGTTCAAGTATTTTGTTCAGAGAGCCAAGGACCGGGGAGACTACATACGTACAAAGTGGAGAAGGCTCGAAATAGCGATGAACGACAAAATACGGTTAGAAAGTCACAGGTCCGGAAACTGTACACCCAGATGCCGACGAAGCCTCATTATCTCATGATGGATGATAAGACTTACGTCACAAGACTGATGTTCCGGAGGAAGTAAGGAAGCAGAAAATTTCAAAGTTTGCCAATAAATACATGATTCGGCAAGCGATCTGATCATGTGGCAAACCTTGCTTTCCAAATAGTCCAGTGGCTGATCCACTTTCAATTTTTTAACTTGTTGAGAAATTTTAAAATATTTTTTTATTTTATTTCGTTCTAAACTCAAAATCATTCCACATCAGATTCGACCACAAAAAATGATTTTAATTGAATGAAGTTATTCCACATTACATATTGTACAATGAACATTTTAAAATCGAAATTTCAGATCCCTTACGAATATTTTTTTCTGGATCCTCCCCTATAATAGTCATACTCACATTCAATTATAACGATGTGTCGAAAATAAAACCAGCTCACAGATTCATCAGACAAGATTCAACACACTCAATATGTCAAGGTGCGGAATGCTCCGAGTGGAACGAAAAGAGCTTTCTCCATACGGTAAAATTCGATCATCCGCTGGTTTAACGACAAGAAATTTAACAATCAATTCGGAGCATCCAATGCGGAGGGAAGTAACTAACTTGGAATTCGAGAGCCGTCTTAACTAGTAACTGCAGTTTCAGGCTAAGTTTGATCCTCCTGATTGTGTGTGTGCGTGTTAACCATCCTATCTCCCACTAGCTGGTAGTGATTTACAGAAAAAAGGTGTTTGCATGTATTTAAACATATTCATGCAAATAACTTGGTTCACGGATTTAGGTAGGTGTTAGCTCAATTCACTTTCCGATTACCCATTTCGTATACAGCACCCGACATGTTCCGAGGTCATTGATTGATCAACCAGCCCCGCCTTAAATTAATTTTGGATCAATAGGGTTTTAACATTACAGTAAAACTTTCGATTCGTAAAAGATTCGATTCGTTATCAAAAGGGTTTTAACATTGCAGTAAAACTTTCGAACCGACGCGTATTTAGTGTATTGCTTTGATTTGTATATATTTATATATATATATATATATATATATATATATATATATATATATATATATATATATATATATATATATATATATATATATATATATATATATATATATATATATACATATATATATATATATATATATATATATATATATATATATATATATATATATATATATATATATATATATATATATATATATATATATATATATATATATATATATATATATATATATATATATATATACATATATTAGACCTCTCCACATTTTGAAAAAAAATTGAAATATACATGGGTCAGCTCAAATTTTTGTTCTAGGTGTGAATTTAAGAACTTTCGCCAAAAATGGACATGATTTAGAGGTGTCTCCAATCAAAAATCGTGTTTTTGCTATGTTTCCATAGGAAGATCACTTACACTCTGATTTGATAGGTCCTACATGCCCACATATCATCAAAGGTTGTTCCTTACACATATCTTAACATGTTTTAACAGGTGAACATAGCTCTAATGGCAACAGAAAATTTGTTAACTGGATTTTTAAATGGAAAAGAATACCAAAACCAAGAAAAAATACTACTAATTTTCCTTGGTTTTGATATACTTTTCTATATGAAAATCCAGTTAACAAATTTTCTATTGTGATTAGAGCTATGTTCACCTGTTAAAACATGTTAAGATATATAAATTTATACATGTATATTAGGAAACTCACCAGTTTTCCAGTTTGCTACCTTCATTTCTATTTTAGACTTATGTCTCATTCAACTCGTATCAATATTTCCTGTATTTCCTATTTATTGAAGAAAGAAAAGAAAAAGGGGGAAAAAAGAAAGAGCTGATTGACATCGTGTCTCCCTCAGTGCTATCGTTCCACTGAGTCTGAATCACTGTATGTTGAACTTGTATAGGTAGTTCCATTGGAGATCAGATAGGAGCAATTCACGGTGAGTGTGATACGAGGTTTGGTCGCCCTTAACTACCCTCAAGAGGAGCGCCTGTTGATCAATTTATCGCCTATGCTGCGTAATCTGGGAATGTCGTGGCTCCGCCGTTATACTACCTGCTTATTCAATTCAAAATTTTAATATGTTACAAATAAATCGCAGAGAACAGACATCCATGTTCGTACAAGCAAGATTAAAATACTTCTTTTGCCATTTGAACTAATATCCGCTAGAACACTATGGCCACCAAACTGAAATATCCCAATATAATTATGACGGTCACTTGGACATCAATTGTGTTGTCAACTGTTCATAATTTAGTAAAACTCACGAATTAAACGGAATAATGTAGAGACATCACAATTACCTTTACCGTAAATTTTTTACTGAACGTTTACGCTTGAGATGTACATCTGTGCTCTGTGCCAAAATTGATGTTGCTTCTCAGTTTTGCACGACCCAGAGGGAACTTGGTCTTAATCCCACTGCTCTATTATCGATGTTAAGTTATATTCGTTACGGAATATTGTTTGTTTGGGGCCATTCATAATCGCATAAAAGAAAAAAAAATCCAAATACACTTACCCTTCAAGCTCTTTTTGCCTTTCTCATATAGAAAGGTTATGCAATCACTCTGAAAAACGTCAACCTAATCCCGGCCCGGAGGGCCGAGTGTCATATCCCATTCGACTCAGTTCGTCGAGATCGGAAAAAGTCTGTATGTGTGTGTGTATGTGTGTATGTATGTGTGTGTGTATGTGTGTGTGTATGTGTGTGTGTGTATGTATGTGCGTATGTGTCAAATAATGTCACTCATTTTTCTCAGAGATGGCTGGACCGATTTGCCCAAACTTAGTCTCAAATGAAAGGTGCAACCTTCCCATCGGCTGCTATTGAATTTTGGATCGATCGGAATTCTCGTTCCGGAATTACGGGTTTCAGAGTGCGGCCACACAGAAATTTCTCATAAAAACTATAGGAAAAATTAAAAATAGAATTTTTATTTTTGATGCTAAATGTATTCAAGGTGCATAAAACGTCGAGATTTGATGCAAACACGAAAAAAAATTGACGAAGATTCACTTTTTTGGATTTTGCACATTTTTGCCTTTCTCATATAGAAAGGTTATGCAATCACTCTGAAAAACGTCAACCTAATCCCGGCCCGGAGGGCCGAGTGTCATATCCCATTCGATTCAGTTCGTCGAGATCGGAAAAAGTCTGTATGTGTGTGTGTATGTGTGTATGTATGTGTGTGTGTATGTGTGTGTGTATGTGTGTGTGTGTGTATGTATGTGCGTATGTGTCAAATAATGTCACTCATTTTTCTCAGAGATGGCTGGACCGATTTGCCCAAACTTAGTCTCAAATGAAAGGTGCAACCTTCCCATCGGCTGCTATTGAATTTTGGATCGATCGGAATTCTCGTTCCGGAATTACGGGTTTCAGAGTGCGGCCACACAGAAATTTCTCATAAAAACTATAGGAAAAATTAAAAATAGAATTTTTATTTTTGATGCTAAATGTATTCAAGGTGCATAAAACGTCGAGATTTGATGCAAACACGAAAAAAAATTGACGAAGATTCACTTTTTTGGATTTTGCACATTTTTGCCTTTCTCATATAGAAAGGTTATGCAATCACTCTGAAAAACGTCAACCTAATCCCGGCCCGGAGGGCCGAGTGTCATATCCCATTCGACTCAGTTCGTCGAGATCGGAAAAAGTCTGTATGTGTGTGTGTATGTGTGTATGTATGTGTGTGTGTATGTGTGTGTGTATGTGTGTGTATGTATGTGCGTATGTGTCAAATAATGTCACTCATTTTTCTCAGAGATGGCTGGACCGATTTGCCCAAACTTAGTCTCAAATGAAAGGTGCAACCTTCCCATCGGCTGCTATTGAATTTTGGATCGATCGGAATTCTGGTTCCGGAATTACGGGTTTCAGAGTGCGGCCACACAGAAATTTCTCATAAAAACTATAGGAAAAATTAAAAATAGAATTTTTATTTTTGATGCTAAATGTATTCAAGGTGCATAAAACGTCGAGATTTGATGCAAACACGAAAAAAAATTGACGAAGATTCACTTTTTTGGATTTTGCACATTTTTGCCTTTCTCATATAGAAAGGTTATGCAATCACTCTGAAAAACGTCAACCTAATCCCGGCCCGGAGGGCCGAGTGTCATATCCCATTCGACTCAGTTCGTCGAGATCGGAAAAAGTCTGTATGTGTGTGTGTGTGTGTGTGTATGTATGTGTGTGTGTATGTGTGTGTGTATGTATGTGCGTATGTGTCAAATAATGTCACTCATTTTTCTCAGAGATGGCTGGACCGATTTGCCCAAACTTAGTCTCAAATGAAAGGTGCAACCTTCCCATCGGCTGCTATTGAATTTTGGATCGATCGGAATTCTCGTTCCGGAATTACGGGTTTCAGAGTGCGGCCACACAGAAATTTCTCATAAAAACTATAGGAAAAATTAAAAATAGAATTTTTATTTTTGATGCTAAATGTATTCAAGGTGCATAAAACGTCGAGATTTGATGCAAACACGAAAAAAAATTGACGAAGATTCACTTTTTTGGATTTTGCACATTTTTGCCTTTCTCATATAGAAAGGTTATGCAATCACTCTGAAAAACGTCAACCTAATCCCGGCCCGGAGGGCCGAGTGTCATATCCCATTCGACTCAGTTCGTCGAGATCGGAAAAAGTCTGTATGTGTGTGTGTATGTGTGTATGTATGTGTGTGTGTATGTGTGTGTGTATGTGTGTGTGTGTGTGTGTGTATGTATGTGCGTATGTGTCAAATAATGTCACTCATTTTTCTCAGAGATGGCTGGACCGATTTGCCCAAACTTAGTCTCAAATGAAAGGTGCAACCTTCCCATCGGCTGCTATTGAATTTTGGATCGATCGGAATTCTGGTTCCGGAATTACGGGTTTCAGAGTGCGGCCACACAGAAATTTCTCATAAAAACTATAGGAAAAATTAAAAATAGAATTTTTATTTTTGATGCTAAATGTATTCAAGGTGCATAAAACGTCGAGATTTGATGCAAACACGAAAAAAAATTGACGAAGATTCACTTTTTTGGATTTTGCACATTTTTGCCTTTCTCATATAGAAAGGTTATGCAATCACTCTGAAAAACGTCAACCTAATCCCGGCCCGGAGGGCCGAGTGTCATATCCCATTCGACTCAGTTCGTCGAGATCGGAAAAAGTCTGTATGTGTGTGTGTATGTGTGTATGTATGTGTGTGTATGTGTGTGTATGTGTGTGTGTGTATGTATGTGCGTATGTGTCAAATAATGTCACTCATTTTTCTCAGAGATGGATGGACCGATTTGCCCAAACTTAGTCTCAAATGAAAGGTGCAACCTTCCCATCGGCTGCTATTGAATTTTGGATCGATCGGAATTCTCGTTCCGGAATTACGGGTTTCAGAGTGCGGCCACACAGAAATTTCTCATAAAAACTATAGGAAAAATTAAAAATAGAATTTTTATTTTTGATGCTAAATGTATTCAAGGTGCATAAAACGTCGAGATTTGATGCAAACACGAAAAAAAATTGACGAAGATTCACTTTTTTGGATTTTGCACATTTTTGCCTTTCTCATATAGAAAGGTTATGCAATCACTCTGAAAAACGTCAACCTAATCCCGGCCCGGAGGGCCGAGTGTCATATCCCATTCGACTCAGTTCGTCGAGATCGGAAAAAGTCTGTATGTGTGTGTGTATGTGTGTATGTATGTGTGTGTGTATGTGTGTGTGTATGTGTGTGTGTGTATGTATGTGCGTATGTGTCAAATAATGTCACTCATTTTTCTCAGAGATGGCTGGACCGATTTGCCCAAACTTAGTCTCAAATGAAAGGTGCAACCTTCCCATCGGCTGCTATTGAATTTTGGATCGATCGGAATTCTCGTTCCGGAATTACGGGTTTCAGAGTGCGGCCACACAGAAATTTCTCATAAAAACTATAGGAAAAATTAAAAATAGAATTTTTATTTTTGATGCTAAATGTATTCAAGGTGCATAAAACGTCGAGATTTGATGCAAACACGAAAAAAAATTGACGAAGATTCACTTTTTTGGATTTTGCACATTTTTGCCTTTCTCATATAGAAAGGTTATGCAATCACTCTGAAAAACGTCAACCTAATCCCGGCCCGGAGGGCCGAGTGTCATATCCCATTCGATTCAGTTCGTCGAGATCGGAAAAAGTCTGTATGTGTGTGTGTATGTGTGTATGTATGTGTGTGTATGTGTGTGTGTATGTGTGTGTGTGTGTATGTATGTGCGTATGTGTCAAATAATGTCACTCATTTTTCTCAGAGATGGCTGGACCGATTTGCCCAAACTTAGTCTCAAATGAAAGGTGCAACCTTCCCATCGGCTGCTATTGAATTTTGGATCGATCGGAATTCTCGTTCCGGAATTACGGGTTTCAGAGTGCGGCCACACAGAAATTTCTCATAAAAACTATAGGAAAAATTAAAAATAGAATTTTTATTTTTGATGCTAAATGTATTCAAGGTGCATAAAACGTCGAGATTTGATGCAAACACGAAAAAAAATTGACGAAGATTCACTTTTTTGGATTTTGCACATTTTTGCCTTTCTCATATAGAAAGGTTATGCAATCACTCTGAAAAACGTCAACCCAATCCCGGCCCGGAGGGCCGAGTGTCATATCCCATTCGACTCAGTTCGTCGAGATCGGAAAAAGTCTGTATGTGTGTGTGTATGTGTGTATGTATGTGTGTGTGTATGTGTGTGTGTATGTGTGTGTGTATGTATGTGCGTATGTGTCAAATAATGTCACTCATTTTTCTCAGAGATGGCTGGACCGATTTGCCCAAACTTAGTCTCAAATGAAAGGTGCAACCTTCCCATCGGCTGCTATTGAATTTTGGATCGATCGGAATTCTCGTTCCGGAATTACGGGTTTCAGAGTGCGGCCACACAGAAATTTCTCATAAAAACTATAGGAAAAATTAAAAATAGAATTTTTATTTTTGATGCTAAATGTATTCAAGGTGCATAAAACGTCGAGATTTGATGCAAACACGAAAAAAAATTGACGAAGATTCACTTTTTTGGATTTTGCACATTTTTGCCTTTCTCATATAGAAAGGTTATGCAATCACTCTGAAAAACGTCAACCTAATCCCGGCCCGGAGGGCCGAGTGTCATATCCCATTCGACTCAGTTCGTCGAGATCGGAAAAAGTCTGTATGTGTGTGTGTATGTATGTGTGTGTATGTGTGTGTGTATGTGTGTGTGTGTATGTATGTGCGTATGTGTCAAATAATGTCACTCATTTTTCTCAGAGATGGCTGGACCGATTTGCCCAAACTTAGTCTCAAATGAAAGGTGCAACCTTCCCATCGGCTGCTATTGAATTTTGGATCGATCGGAATTCTCGTTCCGGAATTACGGGTTTCAGAGTGCGGCCACACAGAAATTTCTCATAAAAACTATAGGAAAAATTAAAAATAGAATTTTTATTTTTGATGCTAAATGTATTCAAGGTGCATAAAACGTCGAGATTTGATGCAAACACGAAAAAAAATTGACGAAGATTCACTTTTTTGGATTTTGCACATTTTTGCCTTTCTCATATAGAAAGGTTATGCAATCACTCTGAAAAACGTCAACCTAATCCCGGCCCGGAGGGCCGAGTGTCATATCCCATTCGACTCAGTTCGTCGAGATCGGAAAAAGTCTGTATGTGTGTGTGTATGTGTGTATGTATGTGTGTGTGTATGTGTGTGTGTATGTGTGTGTGTGTGTATGTATGTGCGTATGTGTCAAATAATGTCACTCATTTTTCTCAGAGATGGCTGGACCGATTTGCCCAAACTTAGTCTCAAATGAAAGGTGCAACCTTCCCATCGGCTGCT